>NC_022015.1:76566059-76576946 GCF_000317375.1 Microtus ochrogaster | reverse complement strand
TCTCTCTCTCTCTCTCTCTCTCTCTCTCTCTCTCTCTCTCTTCCTCCTCCTCCTGATCCTCCTCCTCCTTTACCTGACTTCCTCTCACTCACTGTGTTGGTTTTTTTTTTTTTCCTATCAACTGACTGCTTGCTCTGTCTCTTGACTTCTGGTTGATTTAATTCAATCTTGTTTACAATATTGGAGCAAAAACACTTGGATTAAAGGTGTGTGCTAGAGCTGAGCCACACCATAGCTAGAGGCAGGGTTTTCCAGCAAATAATTTAGTCTTAGGGTTTCCAGCAAATAATTCAGTCTTGGAGTTAACAATGTGATCAAATATCCCTCAACACTCATGGGCCATCAGGTGACTTCCTTGTCCATATATTTTTTTGTATGTGTGAAATGAGATGGCTATGGAGTTCCATGGTGTTTACAACTAAGTACCATGTTGGTTTACACATGCTACATTTTGGAAGATACATTGCACAATTACATTCTCTTTTGTCACAGCCTGTAACATGAGTGGGGGCCTGCTTGTTGTTGTTGGGGTTTTTGTCCTGCCCAGTATCTCACAACTGTTTAGCCCCAAAGAAAATCACACATAGGTCTCCATAAATTATAAGAGCTAACTGACTGGCCAGTTAGCTCTAGCCTCTCACTGGATAACTCTCACATCTTGATTAACCTATTTTTTTTTATCTATGTTAGCCATGTGGCTCAGTACTTTTTTCAGTGGGGCAGATCACATCCTGCTGCTTCTATGGTCTGAGCAAGAGTGGCAGGAATCAGTTTCCTCCTTCCCAGAATTCTCATGTTTTCATTACATCATTTTTACTTCCTGTCTGGTTTTCCAGCCCATAACAGTCTATTTCTTTTTAACTTCAAAGAGATAAATTTGCAAACTATACTGTGCTTGACTGATCAATAAACCAATATGGAATATACCTTAATGATATGCACCCACACCATAACACAAGATGGTACCAGAGAAATATTCACCTAATCAATTAAAATGCAGCACATTTAAAAAAATCTAGCCCATATGTAGGAAACCAAATATATATTAACTTCAAATAACTTTTATAACTATTTATTTATGAATGTATATATATGTATATATGTATCGATATTCTTGTGTATATTCTTGTGTTTTGTTCCACCTAAGACATTATTAAAGGTAAACCATGAATAATTTACAGATTGAAGCATAAATGTTGTGATGTCCTAGGAGCCTGATGAAAGGGTAAAGGAGAAAATACAATTGATGATTAGCATCTGTGGACCACAGGTGAAGCCCCCACCCTTTACCTAGTTTGTTCTTGAAAAATTCTTAGATGGAGGTGAATTTAGAAGAATGCAAGCCCTTCTTTAAATATGCAGAACAACTTTGACCTAGAAAGTTGAGGAACTTGAAACTGGGCAAAGACAAGAACTGTGGAAACAATGGTTTTTCTTAGGTCATCCTTTCAAAGGGTGGTCATGGATGCTGCAGGTTTGCTATCCATTTTCACTGACTTGGGGGTCTTGGTCATGATAGATTTATGATGCTTGAAATATTTATCACCACAATCCATGTCTTGAAATGCATTATTAATTTTTTAACCAGCATTAAAAGCTAAAGAGCACGTGAAAGCTTTGCTCCAATGTAAACTGGGTGATCTCTCATGGCAGAAAAATGAAAGAGTTAATGTTGCCAGATGACAAGATGATGGGGATGCACTTTACAGTGCGACTGTGAATGGCATTTGTTGCCTGGAAGGGGGAAGTTACGTTCTAGGTGTACAGTAAACTAGCTTTGGGATATTTAAGTTTCAGAAATAGGAAATGATCTGTGTGATTAATCATATTACCATCTACTTTCATAAAGAACCAAGTTTGCATAGAATGATCCTACAAAATCCAGTGATATTTAACTAAGAAATGTGCTACACATGGTTTCATTTGAAGTGGTTAAAATAATGTTTTCATTGGTTGGTTTTCCTAAATCACGTTAGTTAGTATCATTAAATTAATATTTTATAATGAGAAAAACTTTAATTTTAAAAATTGGTATTGTCAATAAGTTAAATATGCAGAATTATGCTATTTTTGTTTCAAGATTTATGCCAAAATACAATAGATTTATAAGTCTATGCCACAATTTTCTTTGAGTTGAGAATAATTTGTTCTCTTTAGTTTTTCTAAGTCCCACATTTATCAGTGTCCCAAAATCCTGTTTGTTTGGATTCAGGCAATATTCTGGCCTTTGTCACCCGGTAGGATGATCCTAGACAGTACCCTGGCCAGCCCAGTGACCATGACTGCTATCTCACTACATAATCTGCATGCAGGTGCAAAGGTCCCTTTAAGAGACAAGCTCCACCCACTCCCCATGTCTCTTTTTTCCCACTGCTCTCCATAAGAGGCAGACTGGTCCTTGCCTCTTCTTCCTCTTCCTCTTTCTGTATTTCTCTTTCTCTCTTCCCTCTCCCACTCACTTTATCTCCATAAAACTCCCGCATAAGCACTACCTGCATGGCGTGTCTGTCCCTCACCTGCCATGGGCTCTCACCTGCTGTGTGGCCCATGGGTCTGCCAAGGTCTGCCTCGTGCCTTTTACAACACTATATCTCTGTTTTCTTGGAATGACCACACTAGCATGACCATGATCATTCTTTTTAGTATTCTTTGTTTTGTCTGTCTTATGGTACTTGTGGTGCTTTGAGAGGTAATTGTTCCCATAGGCTCAGGTATTAAGGTCTCTAGTTGGTAAAGCTATTTGAGTAGTTCTTGTTGCCTTGCTGGAGGAAGTATGTCACTAGGAGTGAGTTTTGAGGATTCATAACCTCAAGTCTTCCCTGGCTACACAATCTCCTTCAGTTGAATTTGAGATAACGGTGATGTAATCTCTCAGTTTCCTTTTCCAGTCACCTGCTACCATGCAGCCATGTTCCCCCACCATTGTGGATTATCTGTCTGCAGCTCTACACCCAAATAAACTCTGTAGGTTGCTTTTGGTCATGTTGTTTTATTACAGCAGCAAAGAATAGCTAATAGAGTATTATTAATAGGAAAGTTTTCATCTCTTTTTTCAGCAATTAGTTAAAAGAGAATAAACAGAGCAAAAGCTTAGTACCATATGTATCAACAAAAGTCAATATTTAAAAGATGCCCTTCCACATGCACATGTCATCAAGAAAATCATAAAGTTAAGTCTTCGCTATAAAGTGAACCCATCCTGATCCATGCCTCGTTTATTAAATACCCTCAAGGATGAGATGTTTGACTCCTGCTTGTATGTGTTCTGTTCTGGTTTCTCTCTACTATTATTTCGTGGAAGGTTTCAAGGGTCTGAGATAACATTTTGAGTGACACAGTAAAATAATTTCCACGTGGGTTTATAATTGTGACACAGGAGAAAAAGACAATAGAATAGTGTTATACAAAAAGCAAACAAATAATAAAAATAGAACTCAACCTGGAACACAGATCTCTGCGGTACATAACCCAGGTCTGGGTCTGCCTAATGCATCCCAGTCATGAGATGTGGGGGCATTATTAATCTCTTTATCTCTCTCAAGTTTCTTTTAACTCAAATAAATACTAGCTCCCCCAACCTCATAGGAATTTTAATAATTTCATCAATAACATTTTGTAATAAATGTACTTTTATCTCATTTCTCAAGTTTCATTGAAAAAAGCTTTTCCCAATTAAACTGTTAGTGAACATATTTTCTACTACCACAGAAACTGAGTGGACATTTTCTTAATTTACTAATAGAGTATACAATGCACATGATAATTGGACTTGTTCCAAATCACGAACTGCATCTGACACGATAGTGCTTCATCATATTTTGTATTTTACATAAAACTATGGATGTTTTTATTTCCAAAAGAACTTCGAAAATTTTCAATTTTTCATTCTGGACTGGTTACTGGGTATATCCACAAGGACTCATATTTCATCTGTCTCTTGAAAAGGGAGAGGGGTATGACCTTCCTAACCATGTAGTACTTCAGGAGAACCAGGAAGAATTTGCAGACCACATAGTCTCTCTCTCTCACACACACAAAGAGCAAAAATGTCATCCCTAATGATGGTCTTCAAAATAAGAAAGTACTGAAAGTGAGTGCTATAAGATCCAACCCTCATGTTCATGATGCACTTCATAAACCAGTATTAAAATAATTTGTGAAACTAGAGGAGAGTATTTGTGCCACAGCTACACTTCGATGAAATTGGTATCAATTTTCTGTCAATACTGTGGCAGGAATTTAAAAAGTTTCTCAAGAGCTTACACTGGAAGATGGAAACAAAGAAAAAAATCATTGATTGATAATTAAATTTTATGATTGTGTGCCTGCATTTGCCAAAAGAATGTGAAGTCAAATTGAGCCCAGATACTTGAAGTCTCTTGAATAACAAAGATGAAGATTACTCCTTAACGAAGAGCAGTTTATGCAGAGACAATGGCTTTATTTGCTACAAAGTGAAAATTCAGTTTCTCAAGATAAACATATTATCCAAAGTAAGTGAACGTTATGATATCTAAACAGCATGTGGAATTTTAAGATGACTTCAATTATTTGTAAGATGTTTAACAATGGCTCATGAGTCAATAATGACAGCAACACAAATAACAGAGGAAGGCTGTTCTACCACTTTAGCATTATCCAGCCATCACCTAAATGCAATGAGATTACAGTGGAGTTATTTTGAATAAATATATTTCCACAGATTTTATGTTTTAATACAATAACATACTTGTTTTCTATGATGGCATAGCAAGTGAACACAATGTTACTTGCTTTAAATGGTGTTTGACATGCAATATAAAGTTTCACAAGATTATAAACCAAGGCCATCACCTATGTACAAACTTTTGGAAGCCACCTCTAGCCCATCACCAGAATTACTAAGTTCTTCTCACAAGGCAACTTACTTCTTTTTATACAGTAAATAATAATGAGGAAAAGGGGTGATGTGACAATTTAGTTATTCAAGATGAAACCCTTGTGGCGATTTCCTCTACAACAATGTGATGTTGCCTAATACCACAAAACTGCATAGTTAAATGGTTATTGTGGTATATTTTACATTGATTTTGTATTTTTTAATAATTTAAAAATTCTAAAATGAAGAAACACAATACACCTTTTGATCTCAAAATTTATCGCTTTAAGTATGAATTGATACCAAATTTTATTAGTAGTACTGGAAATGCTAATTTATAGTCAATGTTTTTTCAATAGCCCAATCATAAAGTGTACTTCAAGATGTTGGCACTCAGGAAAGAGAGTATTACCTGCATATTAAATAACCAGACAGGGCAAATGGAAAATATTTCTTATGAAAAATATTTCTCTGGCTGTGTCCAAGAATAGATTGAAATGACTTAGATTAGTGTGTCTCAAAACTTAACATGTATAAAAATCACCTGGGATTTTGTTAAACTATAAATCTGAATTCTGCAAAGTGAGAATGAGATCTGAGATGTTACAGTCCTTACCATCCCTCTTGATATATGGATACTGCTGATTCAAAAGTCAGACCTTGACTGTCAAAGTCTAAAGGGAGTCAAATAATTAACAAGACTTGACCTTACTGTGTTCTGTTGCCAGTTTCAGCTGGTCACGAGAATCACCAGATTAAGAAAGATACTCAGTATTTTGTTAATTATGTGTTCATCTTGGTACTGAGATCATACCGCATACTCACAAGGGGAAGTTTTCAATTTCTGTATCGAATTGAGTACTTGATATAGCCTCAAACAGGATGATTATTTCTCTCCCAGCAGCTTCAGGAAGGGGCTATGCCTAGAGAGTACATTGCCCATCTATGTGATAATTTTGGAACACTTGATCTTGCACAAGTTTTGCAGGTAATCCCAGCTGATGTGGGCTCATGTGTGTGATGGCCAGGGTGTGTCCAAAAAGAACATTTCACAGCATTCTTCCCTATCCTTGAGACCACCCATTATCTTCTCCTCCTCTTCCAAGATGTTCTTTGAGCTTTCATTTTGGTAGAGAATCTATATAGTCTATTAAGTTCCAATACAGGTTGGGAACAGGTCCTCATCCTTAGCACGTTGACCCATTTCACCTGTCTTTTTCCACTATCCTGCTTCCCTGCACTGGGTAATAGGTTCATACCTCTGCGTCCAGATCTTTATTTGGGTGCTGCAAATCCAGACTCAGGTTTTTATGCTTGTACAACAAGCAGTTTACTCATAGACCCATCTTCCAAGCCCAGATAACATGTTATCTAGTATGAATCTTTCAACAATTTACATTCCAGGTAAACTAACAGAAAATGATAGAACCTGTTTTTTCTAACCTCAAATCCATTTATTTAGCCACTATTTAATCTTACTGCTGTAAGACTTTGCAGTAGCTTCCCAGTTAGGTTAAACTTGTCTATATCAAAGGCTGCTGGCAGTGGGGTCAGGATTTATTCTTCAGCTTGAACTGACTTTTTGGAGCCCATTATCTTTGGAGGAATGCCTTACTCAGCCTAGGTATAGTGGGATGTCCTTGGCCCTGCCTCAAGTGATGTAACAGACTTTGTTGACTTCCCACAGGAGGGCTTATCCTCTCTGAGTAGTAAATGAAGGGTGGCATCGATGGAAGGAGGAAAGAGTGGGTAGAAGGGAGAGGTAACTGGGATTGGCATGTAAAATGAACTTGAATAAAAATTATAAAATAAAAAAGTCACATGCATTAAGTCAGCTACATACATGAAAACAGGCTGCCAATGAGGCACACAGCACAGCTCCTGGGGCATACATCAAGCTCATTAGATGCTAATTTCTCTTCTACTACACATTTTTTTTTCTAGAATCCTCCTAGGTCACTACAGCTTGATTGTGTACCATTTGCTTTCCATCTGTTTTTCTCAAATTTGGATCTCTGTAGTTGAAAAATAAGATCAAGACACATATTGTGTGCCCAGTAATTCTCAAACACAATTTGCTCAATGAATACGATGAATCTTTTGGCCATTAAATCAGAATCTAGATTTCAAGCACTGATAGATCTTCTCCTACATCCCAACAAGAAGCATCATTCCGACCCCTCAACTTGCTTTCACCTTGAGCTTTCATACTTCTAGTATAAAGAGGAGAAATATCAAACATCACATAACTGTCTTTATAAAATATTGGCATGGAACACCAACTTCTCCTACTTATAGATGTTTCTACTATTTTTTTTCAGCCATAAAAGCATTTATTGAGGAGGAGAGGGAGAGAGATAGAGATAGAGAGAGAGAGAGAGAGAGAGAGAGAGAGAGAGAGAGAGGAGATAAAAAGAGAGAGAGACAGAGAGAACACGTGCACACTCCAAGGAAGCAGAAAAGGGAAGCTGCTTCTACTATTTTATAACAAAAATGAGATAGGACATTGTTGACAAAGATTGAGACAGAGAGAGTCAGACACTTTAAGTCATAACAACATGGGTCACTTTCAGTTGTTTCTGAATCTGGGGAAAGTACATAGGCTACAATTTGTGGATGCTTCATTTTGTCACATGTCCATTGCAGATGCCACTGATAAGTCCTTTAAAAGGGTTGTCTTATTCCAATTGTAATCTTAATTTAGAACTGCATATCATGGTGTTTTACTATTAACCAGGCAAAACTAATCTGAAAACCATGGGGTATACACTTTGCTTATTGTTCATGTAGGTGTGTCAAGGCTGGGGAGTTACATAAGTCAAACAGAATTGAAAATAATAAATCTGAAGAGAAGCAAACAAAATGAAAAATAAGTCAGTATACTACATTTCTATGAAGAATACTTTGTGTGTGTGTGTGTGTGGGGGGTGTATCCAGTGAGAGAAATATGTAGAGATTTACTTCTAGTGTGAGCACATCTCTTGGCCTCCACTTTTTTCCCCCTTTGTAAAAGATAGAAATTATGCTTCAGGGTCTTCTCAGCCTCTGATTTGAGCATATATGATTTTTCCCAGACTCTGCTAGAATATTTTTAAAAACCACAGTCGAAGGCCTCTACTAACAAGCCCTGAAGATGGAAAGCCCCCAAGCGGTTACTCTGTATGAAAACACTGGGATTTAAACACAACTCTCTTGCAAGGTGAGCTTTGTGACAATGTGATTAGAGGTTGAAGGAAAGAAACTTACCTCCTGCAAACACAAAACTGCTCTCTGCGGAGAAAACCAGTGGTTTTTAGACTGTTACACTCCCATGATCCCCACTTTTAAGGCATGCCTTGAGTGTTAAGACCAGGGCAGGACATTTAAAGGACTCATTTCTTGTTTAGCTCCATTTTCTCCTGTATATCTCAGATCTCACACTGGAGTTTCCAATGAGAGTTAATCCTGTTGCAAGCTGGTGGCATCCAAAGACTCCACTGAGAATAAATTTCCAAATCTTTTTCAACCCCAGGGAACAGTGTGTAATTGTTGTTATAAAGTAAGGCACAGCAATAACCTTGGGAATTTGAAATCACTACAGGAAATTGAAGAGTAAATTCCTCTTAATAAAGCACTGTACAGCAAGATGCTGAGGAACAAGAAATTAACCCACGAAGTGGTTGTTGTTTAGTAGGGAGGAGAGATCTCCAGCAGTAAGAACTCAACAGGGTAGGCTTCAGATACTTTATCCAATAGGTCCCTGGGATTTTCCAACAGTGGTCACAGTGTATTCTGAGTAAAGAATTTAGAGAGCAAAATTACTCCTCTGGCTTAAGTCAAAAATTGAGGGAGTTGCTGTGTGGGGTTGGGGCTGTTGACTCTGAAAAGCAGAGCTGAGCTGAGCCTTGAGTTGTCCTTTGTAGCCTGATCTTTGATGTTGAAAGATCAGATCATATCCTGAAAGCCTCAGATTCCTCAATCTAACTCAGAAACTTGGTGATCTTTACTGTTCCTGGCATGTAAGAAGGCATCATGCTTATGTAAGGGAGCTACAAGAGAGAAATTATGTGACACTCCAGCAAGAGGCATTGCATTAACACAAATTGTATCAATATAATAGCCCTGCTATTTCAAGAACTTGGTATGTGTCCCCTTTGTTCTTAATTTCTTCCATTAAATGCTGAGACTAGGTAGCCTGTCTAGCAAGTTATCTAGTGAGGATATCATGCAAGCAGCTTGCTGTTTCCCGGAAAGAACACTGCTGCAAAGGTGCCTAAGACGTGTTTGCCTTAAATGTTCATGCATCATGTCTAAAGACCTCCCAGAATGAGCAGCTGTATCCTGGCTCTCCAGAGACTGCCACACTATACTCCTCTCTACATTCCAGTAGCTCCATCCAGACTACACACAACACTTAGGTTTCCAAGGCATTGCCAGATACTTTGGTAGCTCATTCTTCTGCAAGTACCATTCTTTTCTGAATCCCAGCATTCCTTCCCTCCCATTTTAACTTCCAGGTTTTCCACTGCCCTATATTATCGGAGTCAAGAAAGGTTCTTAAGTCTATTTTACATGACTCAGTCCAAGTTTGCCGTGTACAAGCAATTTATTGAATTAACTCTCTTTAACTTTTATACTGAATGTATATATTGCTAGAAATACTAAAACACATGAGGTAACATCAAAACATTCATGACATTCTTTGTGTTGCTGAGTTCCTGTTTGGACTAGCCTCCGATCTGCTTTTTGACGCATTCCTTAAAACGCCTCCATTTTTCTACAGTTTCTATTTTTTTAATTTTTCAAAAGAGTTGTTAACTCAGACTAAAGTTTTTTCAGCTTTCTAGACTTTTCTTCTCATCTATAAAACAAGTGTAATGGCTTTGAGGTGATTTTTCTCTCCTAAATTCTTGTTGTACTCAGTGGTTTCTTTCAAAATCCCACAAGCTCATCTTAATATCATGTCACCCCCTCCTGCAAGCATGCAATGACCTCATCGCTCACCTGTAGTGATATCTCACTTGTATTTTAATAGATAAAGCTTGCCTGAAGGTCAGAGTAAAATGGCCACAATGGTCACCCATACAGACCAGGCAGAGGTGGCACACACCTTTAATACCAGTAGGCACACTAGTTAGCCATAGAGGCTGAGTTGTGGTGGTGCACGCCTTTAATCCCATCACTAGACATGAATACAAAATGGGAGAAGACAGGTCTCAGCTCAGTCTCATTCTGAGGACTTGGGGATGCAGGATCACCATTTCTGTCTGAGGTAGAGGTAAAAGCCAGTGACTTGTTGCTTTTCTTTTCTGATCTTCAGGTTGAACCCGAAGAAGGCCACACCCTAAAGACTCCACAGTGCTTCTGGAGCACACTACTAAGGACAATTGTTGTAGCCCACAAGACTTACAGTAAATGTACAGCTAACACATCTATCAGACTAATCCACAGGAAATGTATACATGCACATTCACAAGGAATAACCCATTTTACAGGGCTACAGGAACACATATTTTGGAAAAGTCGCTGTCAAATCTGCAAAAGCCTTGTGAAGCCATGATTCCTCCCTTCAAAATAGGATTCATTCTCAAAATACTACAGCAGTGTAACTTCTCCTTCTTGGGCAATAGAATGACCTTTCTATTCCATGAAGCCAAGAGGCCTTAAATAGATAACATTCACTCTTTGTTCTTACAGTCAAATTTACATAGAGTCAATCACTCCAGGTCTCAGTGTAGGTGAAGTTCAGGTTCAGCAACATTTACTAACCTTACCTAAGGTTGGAATGTCAGGTATTTGCCCTTAGATGCTGATTCTTTCCTGGGTGGTATCACCAGTTCTGAAGTGCTGTTTTTTAAGGTTCTACCTGCCCCATTTTGTGATTTGCAAATTCATGTGATATCATTGTTTTGCCTACAGAAATTTTTTAACCACATCTGTAAAAACTAAAGATCTGGTGGAGATGCCCCTTTCTTCTTCTTCTTCTTCTTCTTCTTCTTCTTCTTCTTCTTCTTCTTCTTCTTCTTCTTCTTCTTCTTCTTCTTCTTCTT
>NC_022015.1:76554684-76565959 GCF_000317375.1 Microtus ochrogaster | reverse complement strand
CTTCTTCTTCTTCTTCTTCTTCTTCTTCCTCTTCCTCCTCCTCCTCCTCAACCTCCTCCTCCTCCTTCTTCTTCTTCTCCTCCTCAACCTCTTTCTCCTTCTCCTTCTTTTTCTCCTCCTCCTCCTTCTAGCTGCTTCTTTGCTCCAAGAAATAAAAAGAACATGTAGAGTACGTGAGTTGTGAGTCAACAATGTGAGTTGATTTATTCCATTTTTCCTCAGATCCAATTAGTCAGGTTGTCACTTGCTATGGTGAATCTTAGCTGGACCCTGAAGGGATGCTGAGGCTGGTACTCAAGGCCTCTGGTAGACAATCATTCAAAACAGAATCTTCTGGGGATGTTTCAGAGTCAAACCATTGCAGACAGGACATAAAACAGATGTTATTCACAGTTCACAAATAAAGAAATGAAAGTTTCCTGGTGGTTCTTCTTTTGCAGAACCTATGTGAATTCTGTGCTGATGTAGTAGGGTAAGGCATATCTAGGGCTCACAGAAATCTGCTTACATGTACCAGGTGCTAAATAATACCATCAGCTTTTAGGTTTGCCAATATCATGTAACTCCACCAAAGAAGAAACGAGTTTACCTAGGCCATTGGCGATTCTACTAATCTGTTACTTCTCCTGTGGTCCTTTACTTCACAGCTCTGATCACTAATTGCAATCATACATTCATAGCTCTGATTATTTAATTAAAATCATCTCTTTCATTAAATCATATGCTCCACAGGGACAACATCGGTGTCAACTTTTGCTCAGCTTTGCATCTCTAGGACCCTGCCTTGTGCCAATATACTGTAAGTCTATTTGGTAAATAAACCAGGAATCCCTATGGAATTGTATAACACACACACACATATACACACACACACCACTGAAACCCATGATTAAAATGCCAAGGAAGGCTAATTTTCTGCCTCGCCCACTCTCCACAAGATCCTATGAAGAAAAAAAAAAACTGGCATTAATTAGAAAAGTTTAGAGAATGCATTGTACCACTTTGCTGAAGGGTATAAAAATCAGGTACCTCAGTGCATCACCTTTTGACTTTACTCTAAAGTGAGAGAAATGTAGATATTCGTGAAGACCACGGATACTGGGCTGCATAATTCTGAACGTGATGCTGCCTATTTTCAGTGGTCAAGATGGTTTTCAATGTTAAAAGTTATGAAAGAGAGTCATACAAGACTAAGAGCATCAGGCCCTAGTGGGAGATAAACAGCTGTCACAAGGAAAGGCATTAAAGAGAGAAAAGAACAGATGCACAGTGGCAACATGCCTTCCAAACACAAGGAAGGCGGTCTGGCATCCAGGACTAAGACCAGATTCTAGATTTAGACAGAGTCTAATCCTAAATCTATGACTTCTACTCATGTAAACCCCAGCAGGTTATTAGTCCTCTGTTGACCTCAGATTTTCAGCTCTCAGAATGAGGATGATATGTCCTAAAGTTGTACCAGTGAACTCATGAGTTCACCCCATCACTTACTTACTAAGTGATGAAGTGGATTAGTGTAGTGATAGTTCATTTGTATTTTAATAAATAATGATTTATTTATTAAACATTTATTATCATGGGCAAGCTCTATTTTTTAAAATACAAATGAAATATCACTACATATTAGTGTGCTTGGGGCAATGTATTTAGTTTTAAAAAATAAAAGTGAGAAATTAAGTATAACAAAAATCTTACTCTCTGTGGAAGACAAAGAGGGAGGGTGTTGGGGAATATTATTTTAAGGTGTGTTACCTCAGTTGTTTAACTCTGTGAAGCTATGATGCTTTGCCTGTCTAAAACACCTGATGGTCTAATAAATAGCTAAAGGACCAATAGTGAGGCAAAAGAAAAGATGGGGGGCAGGCAGGCAGAGAGAATAAATAGAAGAAATCTGAGGGAACAATGAAAGAACAAAGGGAGAAGAATGTCAAAGCCAGCCACCCAGCCTGCAGAGTAAGAGTGAAAGTAAGATATACAGAAATAAGAAAAGGAAAAAGCCCAGAGGCAAAAGGTAGTCAGGATGATTTAATTAAGAAAAGCTGGCAAGAAATAAGCCAAGCTAAGGCCAGGCATTCATAACTAAGAATAAGCCTCTGTGTGTGATTTATCCGTGAGACGGGTGGTGGGCTACCCCAAAATGCCAAAAGAGTAAAACCTCACACAACAGAAGGAAAGGAGACAAAGAAGAAAAGGAAAAACCCACCACAAATCATTTTAGTTAATATTAATATGGAACTATGTAGGAGAACTCATAGAAACACCATTGAGGTTGCCTAGTTAGTATTTCTCAGATTACCTCCTAACAACATTTTTAAGATCGTAATTTCTAGGTTCTGAGCAAAACCAACAAAAATCACAGTCCCCAGGGAACATAACCTACAATGTTGTATGAAAATAAACCAGGTGATTCTCATGAGCCAGCAAAATCCAGAAACCCCAATTACCCGAGAGCCCTCAAGTGTGATCCACATATTGGCAGTATGAACAGCAGGGAATACTCAGAGACTTTGTAGAAGTTTTGACTGCCATCCCAGTCTTCTGAATTTGTCTCACAGATCTGTTCTCAGAAGGAACTTTTTCTCCCTCTACCCCAATTCTGTCTTCCTTTCTTTCCAAGTGGTAAAACATTTGCCTTCCCTTGGTGCTTTGGCCTCCTTTCCTGTACTGAACAGGTTTTCCATATTAAGGTTTCAGGAAGGTCCCTTCCCCTGCCATCCCATACACTTTCATATCAGTGACTCTTCAGCAGAGCTGTGGCTCACAACACTTGCAACTTTAATGGTCTGTCCTGTCCCTTTAAAAGACAATCCCCACCCACTCCCTCCCCCATTCACCTCCAAGACAGGCAGATGTTCTTCTGCTTCCAGCCTGAGCTCCTTTCCTTTCCATCTCTCTTCCCAAAAGGTAGCTGCTGCTGTGGCTCCTCTCTTCTCCCCTTTCTCTCCCTCCCTCTCTCTCTCTCTCTTTCTCTATCTTTCTCTCTCTCCTCTTCTCCCATCTCCCCTTTCCCCCTTTCCCCTCCATAACCCACTAAATAAATATCCAACCTCACTCTGCATGGCATGAGTTTGAAGAAAAGATACCTTTAAAGTATATATGTTGGTTATTTAGCTTCTTCACAGTCAAAAAATTCAAAGAAAACACAATAATATTCATAATCCAGATTCTCCGTGAATTTTCCATCTTTATGTAGCTTATTTTTCTTTACTCCTTTAGTCTATGACTGTCTGTACTCTGTCTCTTTAAAACTTTGTTTTTTTAAAAAAAATGATTTACTTTTTCTTTATCTCTCTATACTCTTTTTCTTCTCTCTCCCAAGCCTATATACATTTATCCAACACTGTGACCCATTTAAAGTTCTTTTTATGTCTGAATCTGTTCTTATTGAGGTATCTGTAATTCTTTACTGTCTTGAAGAGCTTTTAAAATGGTAAGCAGTTTGGTTGCAGCTGCTCTGGATGCTAGCTCCACCTCTCTCCACTTTTAAAATGTTACATTACTGCCAGCTCTGGGGCTGCCAGGTAGGAGCCACACTCAGCACTTTAACCCTGAGAATAAGCAAGCAGCACATAAACCCTTTTTATCTGAGTAATAGCTAAATCTGCCATGCAGAGTACTGCTCAGTCTGGAACTATCTCTGTGCATTGTGACAGGAATCACCATTCTCTACTGCCTGTGCATGCCTAGTAGACCTGATCCCACCACCTGTCCAGGTGTGGAGTGCTGTACCATGGGCATGGTCTCAGTTACTTTCCTCCTGACCCCAGGCCGACAAATGCCATTCAAATGTTCCATAGCTGAGGTTCACGCTGGCAGCATGGCCCAGGAAGCTGAGTTTTAAAATGGCACAGCTTTTTTTTTCTGCTACCAATGACTCAGGAAAACCTCTCTTAAGGGAGCTGCAACACAACGCCAGCCCCCCCCCCAAAAAAAATGAGGCTGAACTTTGTTTTTCTGTGTCTAGAGATTTTGTGATATTTTATTGCCCTTCTGCATTCAATAGCACCCTTCCATGAAACAGAAGACTCTGTATATTGAGAAATTTAATAACAAGGCTTGATGAGGAGGAGCTGTGAGGGGATAATTTAATTGAAAAAGGTGCTGGCCATTCAAGTTTAAGAATAGAGTTTGATTCCTAACACTTATATAAAGAGCTGGGCATGAGCTGATGGCATAGAGACATTGACCAGGAAAAGTAAGCTAATGGGTAAGCCACAGGTAAAAGTGAGAGGTCCTACCTCAAAGAAATAAAGTGAATAGTTACTGAAAAATTTCACTTTACTTATCCTCTGACCCCAAGCATGTACATGCATGCATGCATATGTGTGTGTGCTCTCACACACACACAGACACACATACAATTCTGTTGTTGAATCTTATGAAAAAAATAGGAAACTAAATGGTATAGTGGGCCCTCTAGGATTTTAGTCATACTGGAGGCATTGACAGTCCTAGAGTGTTAGGAGGAGGGGCAAGTAGGGAATCCAAGTTGTTCAATCCCTGAACTGGGATTACCTCAACAAAGTAAAAAGTGCAACATTACTTCAAAACACTAGTTAGAAAAGCTGAGGCAAAGCACCCCTGACTGAAACATCAACCAAGGCACATAACTAAGAAGAAACATCATGTTTTCCCTCTTGACTCCAGTCTACTATACCCTGCCATACCTTAAACTGACTGCACCCAGCTAGGAGACAGAAGACCCAGACATCTGGATAATGCAACTACAGAAAAATGAGTGATCAAATAACATAAAGACAAATGAAAGGATTTAGTAGCAAACAAGACAGGAGCACAACAGAAAGCATAAGAGTGGAGTGAAAAACCAGTGGAAGTGAGTGTAAAGGCTCGACTAAAATCATCCCATCTGTGGAATGATTTAAGGAGCGTTGGCGTTAACTCTACTTTGAAATTTTAGTAGAATTCTACATTAAAACCATCTGAACCTGGCATTTTGTTGTTGCTGTTGTTTGGGAGACTTTTAATGACTGCTTCTCTTTCCTTAGAGGTTATAAGTCTATTTAAGCTGTTTATCTGATCTTGATTTAACTTTGGTTAGTGGTACTTGTTAGGAATTTTCCTAACGTGAACTCTCTGCTGATGCAAAAGTCCCAATCAAGCCAAATCACAGCAAGCCAAATAAAAAACATCCATGTTTAATGGGATTCCTGTGCTCTAGGTGGTCCCAAGGCGAAACCAGGAAGCTGCAAAAACAGACCAGAAGGGAACTTTCCCGGGAAGCAGTTTAAATACACCAGGGGAGTGGTCAAGATTTTGGTGGGCTGTCTTGACCTTCCTGGGGGAGGGGTCAAGGCTTTGCAGGCTCAGGGACTAGGCCTCCAAAGTTGGAGGCCAGAGACCAGGACCTGCAGTATCTATTGAGAAAATTATTTATTTCTTTTAGATTTTTTGAAATTTTGTATAGTACGAATTTGTAAACATATGACCTGATGATTCTTTAGATTTCCTTCATGTCTATTGTTGTGTCTCCTTTTTCCTTTCTTATTTGTTTATTAGGGTATTCTCTACCTGGCTTTTAGTTAGTTTGGATAAGGGTTTGTCTATCTTGTTGATTTTTCTCAAAGAACAACTCTCTATTTCATTGATTCTTTGTATTGTTCTCCTTGTTTCTATTTTATCGATCCCAGTCCTCAGGTTATTTACAGCTATCTATTCCTCTTGCATGTATTTGCTTCCTTTAGTTCTAGAATTTTCAGCTTTCAGGGGTGCTGTTAAGCTGTCAGTATGAGTTCTCCCTGTCTTTTTTTTTTCATGTAGGCACTTAATGTTATGAATTTTCCTCTTATCACTACTTTCATTGTGTCCCATAAGTTTCAGTATGCTGTACATTAATTTTCATTGAATTCAAGGAAGTCTTTAACTTTTTTCTTTATTTCTGTTATGAGCAAGTAGTCATTCAGCAGAGAAGTGTATTTTATTTGTTTGTTTGGTTGGATTGGTTTGGGGTTTTTTTGGGGGGGTGGCAGAGGTTGCTGTTTGTTTGCTCATTTTTGTATGCTCCTGGTATCTTTTTCCTCCTATTGAGTTGTTTATCCAGCTTAGATATAAAGGTTTGGGCCTAGTTTTATTGTGTGTTATTTTATGTTGTGCTTGGTTTACATCCCTGGGAGGCCTGCTCCTTTGGAAGAGAATACAGGAGCAATGAATCTGGGAGTGGGGCACTGGGATGAGTGGAGAAAGGAGGAGAAACTGTGATGGAGATATATTGAATGAGACAAGAATAAAGGGGGAGGAGAAAGGAAGGAAAAGAGGGAGGGAGGGAGGAAGGGAGGAAGGGAGGGAGGGAGGAGAAAGCCCGAGGCTCCCAAAATTGCTCAGAAGTTCTAGAAGATTGAAAAGACATGCTCCACACACCTCTAGACAATTTGATCTCTAAACAAACTCCACATCTCATATTCAGTGTTGATAGTATCCATACCCTTCTGGCTAATGTCTCCAGCCGTGACATATGTGGTAAAGCCTCACTAATTTTGAATAATGAGGCTAATATGATTCAGTAGCAAAACCAAATTGCAGTCATTTTGTTAACAAAATGCATTTTTATTACTCTCAAGTAGAGAATACATTATAAACTGAGATATAAATGGATATTATTAACCTAACCAGAATAAGTTTATGTAAAATTACAACTCACTATAGGCCTACATAACGTGATCATTTATCATAAACACGTAAATCCTTAAGCATAAGGAAAATAATTGTTATGGTTGAAAAATTGAAGGCAGAAATTAAAGGATCTTTAATTTATTGAGTCTGTGATTCTCAAAGCGACTATGTACAGTTTAATATAGCTCTTAAATATGACCCTGAAGGATCAGAAATTCTTTAAGAAGAAAAAAACTTATTTTCAATATTTGCTTAGAATACATATTATTCAAAATCACTGAAAATCTGAAGTACAGAGGCTGAAGATAATAAAAAGACAAATGTGTATCATTCTTTATGATATTTTAAAGGCATTGAAACAAAGCTGACAGATGCCTTATTAATGAAAACAGAAGATTTATATGGGTGTGAGGTTCCTTAAATTTTTAACTATCAAAGTAGAGCACATCAAACTTCAAAACACTCAGGAAGAAAGAATCCTGATTTTGATGCTGCAGGTCTGGCTTAGGCAGTGTGATTCTGAACTCGTCTGTAGCACGGATGCTTCAGATCCAGAGACCACACTTTGGAAAAGGACTAAACAGCTTCTAGACTATGCAAGGAAATACCACGTGACTTCTGTGAAAGGGATTTCCTTGTTTCATTACAAAACTGTAGCATATGATTAAACTTTACTAATTTCATCCCTTGTCTTTTTTTTCTATCTGTACTAAGCTCAGCACTTAGTGGGAGTTCTTTCATAAAAGAAATCAAGTAGGGAACTCCAGAGCCAAATACTCTGTTGACATTGGGTCCCTGCAATCCTTTTCATACTAAAACAAAAGTACGAGCACACCCAAGTGTGCCTTCATACACACAAACACACATATAAACATATGCCCTCATGCATGAAATAATGTATTCTTTCTAGGTAAATTTATTCTTGACACTAACATCTGTAGGTGGTTTCAGCTACACAAGCTTTCAAAAGCTAGTGTTTCACTGGATGAAAAAGCAGGCAACACAGCACCTTTCGACTTTTGCGAGCACACATCCCATTTTGATAAACATGAAATCCACAGCTATTAGACATTTTAATAAGTAGTATAGTCTTTAAGAGCAAAATAATAAAGTAAAAGCAGCAATTGCTCTTTAGAGTTTCACAGAAATTGAATCAGAGCAAGTTACAACAACAAGTAATAGCCAAAGAGTTTTTGTTCCTTTTCTGTTGCTGGGATAAAATACCATGAACCAGGCAATTTATAGAATGCAGGCTCTATTTGGGCTTATGGTTCCAGAAGGAGAATAGTCCGCCATGACTGAACGGCATACCAGCAATCATGCATGCAGACCAGAGCAAGAAGCTGAGACAGCAAATACCACATCCTCAACAGCAAGCAAGAAGCACAGAGAGCAAATTGGTTATAGGGCAAGGATGTAGATTCACAAAGCCCATCCCAAAAATACACTTCCCCCAGCAAGGCTGCCTTGCCAATACCTCCCCTGTGCCACTTACTAGAAAACAAGTTCCAAATACTGGAACCTGTGGGGACATTTCCCTTCCAAATCACTACACCATAAAAGAAGATGGAGATACTACCAACATTGTGATTCTATTATCCCACAAGAAGGATAATAGAGCCAGCCCAGATTAGGACCATTGTCTTCAATCTTTACTTGAACTTTTAAACAAAAAAAAATATAATCCTTAGCACCCACAACTTGAATCCAGATATTTCTCATCTTGTAGACTTCTGGGTTATTAAAATATCATAATATACTTATGATGTTATCAGCAAACAATGCACAGGTGTCATGTGCCTCTTTGTGATAGTTCTCTGTTTTCCAGACCGTTGAACTGTTTTAGGATGAGCAGTTTCTGAATTCAGCATCGAGTCCTTTCATCTTGTCTACCCCAGCACATGACTTGGGTCCACATGAAATTTGATTCCAAATAGCCTTAAAAGGATCACTATGTCGTCGTCGGAAGAATACTCAGAGGAGGTGCAGCATAGGTTCAGGATCACAGACTGACATGGGTTCTTCGTGTCCACACAAGGCACCGAGTGTCCCCGGCAATCAGTGAAATGCGCAGGAAGTGAGCTCTCCAGCTTGAACTGCTTGCTACTTAGCCCCGGCGATCTGGCTGCCTTCCAGCTCAGGTAATTGCATCCTGTCTCCTCAAATTTCTTCTGCAATTTCAATCAGATAATGTTAGAGTCCTCAGTGTGGTTGCCAGGAATGAGAGCTCAGGATTCCCTTACAGCTGCTCAACAGCTGTTATGCTCTAATCGAAGAGGTGACTACACCTCAACAGTGAGTCAAAAGATTCCCTGCTTTTTTTTTTTGCCATTAGATGCATTTTGAGATTTAATGAACTAAAATGATTCAGACAGCTTCCGTGGTGCAAGTTGTGGTGGAGATAGGAGATAATCACCACTGACTGCTTCCAAGGAGCTATGAAGCTGCCTTCATCCAGCTCCTAGGCATGAAATTATGGTGTGGTATGAGATAGCATTTAAGCAGTTGTATAATCTATTAGAAAGCAGCTTTAGATGAATTTAGGATTGTATGCCTTTACCTCTGTGTATCACTCTAAATCAGAGGTTCTCAACCTTCCTAATGTTGTGACCCTTTAATACAGTTCCTCATGTTGTGGTGATCCCAACCATAACATTATTTTCATTATTACTTCATAACTGTAATTTTGCTATTATGAATCATAATGTAAATATCTGATAAACAGGGAATCTGATATGCCACCCCCCCCAAAGGTGTTGCAACCCACAGATTGAGAACCACTGCTCTACATAAGAGTTCTCAGGAATCAACCCGCTTAGTTGTTGATGGCTAAACTTTTCATCCATATTTCTATGGTATTCATCACAGATTCTACAAAGATATCGACTTTACTGTGTCCCTCAGTTTCCTAAATCTATATGAATGCTTGTGCCTAACTCTTAATCATAAAATTATGTTGTATAAAATAACTGCAAATCTAAGCAAATCTGAGATATGTTTTGTCACTTCTCATGCTTTCTGTAAGTCGGGAACTTCATAATAGCTGGACATTTTCTACCTGATGTAGACAGGGTCCCTTGACTGTGTTCAGCTGTTCACTACACTGCTCCAGAGAGTCTTAGTCTGGCCTAAGTTAAAGTCAGAGTCATTCTTCATTTAAGGTCCAGGCTTTTTCTGTTTTTTTTTATTCATATACAACCTATAACATGGTAATTTATTGCATAATATTAAGGCCTTGGGGAGCCTGAGGCAAGAACTGTCAGTCTTCTAAAATGTTGCATCTGGGAACATTGTCAGTATCACTTTACTTGTCTGGTTTAGACAGTCACAGATTCAATGGGAGGGACGGTAGTTCTACGTGTGAATAAAAAGAATGCTGAAGAATTATGAGCCTCTTTAATCCACCATAATAGCCACATAGCAACGCTCTTACCTATGATAGTTTCAAAGAAATCTGAACGAGGCACAAGACACTCCCACAGTTAAATGCCCAAGCTTAGAGACAGATTCAATGCAACCTTCTTCTTATCATTAAAAGCCTTTGGGAAACAGCAGTAATTGGTGCTGCCCATAAACCTCCTTTCTGTTTTTCTGAAGCACAGAGAACACAGTAGGCTGCAAACTACCATTTTAAATAAAAGTACAAGGAGTTTTAACTCTTCCAAGTGCATATCCCCTGAACATTACATATGATTCTTCAGCAGACATAGGTAAGACACATACTGTTTTATATAATCAGCTGTTGAGGAACATGGCAACAGAGAGAGGCTGGGAATTTGCTAAAAGTTTCTAGTTATTGCGTGCTGGGATCTTCCTTGAAGGTCATCCAGTACAAGACTTCATTTACTTGGTTTATATATGCATTGAGATCTCACAATCATAACATTCCTGGTAAAGGTAAATGATCTTAGCCTCACAACGATGGAGATGCTTTGCTGTACTGGAAAGCCAAACTGTTGTCTAGTTAGATTTGTATTTCGACTACAAACCATGTAGTCTAGGAGCACTGATGTTCTGCCTGGCTTATTTATCCCACTGGGCAGTGAACAGTAGAGTCCTTGTATGGTTGAATAATATGCTGCTGGCTCTGTTTAGCTTCATCACAGCCAAAGATGTAAAGTTACTCCAGGCCTTTTAATCTTCTCTTTTTAAAAAAAATATGTTGCCTGCATCATCCTTGCCCCCTTTCTGTAATCCTTCATCTTCTCCTCACTTTTGGAACTTCAACTTCGTTCTTCCAACAGCTCTTAAAAGCATCCCTCACTGTTTCTGTACACATTTCACTGTTGATGAACTCACAGAATTACAGGGTGGGGCAGGTATTATTAAAAATCAATCTTTTTATTCTTTCATTCATTGAAATGATTTAAACCAGCAATCTTGTATATATTTGTGGGGTATAAATAAGCCTGTTGGTATAAAACATATAGGGCAGAATGATGGTTCAAAGAACCAGAAGAAACTGAAAAAAAAATTCACTGGGAAATCAGTACAGGAATGAACCACTGTGGTCTCCATGATAGGGCTTCATGTAGTAATAGGGGCAGCGGAGCTGCGTTCCCAGGACCCCGCTGCCCACACGGCTAGCTTATGCCCGAAATAACAACACACAAACTGTATTCATTTAATCACTGCTTGACTCTTTAGC
>NC_022015.1:76538987-76551838 GCF_000317375.1 Microtus ochrogaster | reverse complement strand
GAGAGCTGTCGAGTCTGACCTCACTTCCTCTTCCGCCCAGCATTCTGCTCCTCCCACTTACGTTCTAACCTATCAGGTCAAGCAGCTTCTTTATTAAATCAACCAATGACCTTCCTCCATCAGCTTCACATGCATCATTTCCTTGATAAATCACAATAAATGCAGAGGAAAGTAGAACTGAAAAAGATCTACTGACTTCTGTAGTGTTAAATTCTTTGTCAAGGCTACTGTACTAGTAAGTCCCAGAGACAAGGCTTAAACTGATAATTATCTACCCCAATGACAAAGTGTTAGTAGTTAGGCCGTAATTTCCTCTGGGGTGTTTTGTTATATGTGTGTTTCCACAAGTTTGTATGTGTTTGTGTATAGTTGTTCAGGATAACTCACAGTGATCCTTATATTTCAATGTCATATATCTCATGCAAATTCACAAACATGCTGTGGGAATTTCTGTGTGATGAAAATTACTTCATCAGAGAAAACCTTGGATATGGTGCTCATCACAGGACTGGTTAGACTGGTTTAACATAACAAAGGGTATTTAAGTACAACTGTTAAGAAAAGAGAGAGAGAGAGAGAGAGAGAGAGAGAGAGAGAGAGAGAGAGAGACAGAGCAGGGTAGCGATGGTGCACACCTTTAATCCCAGCATTTGGGAAGCAGATGCAGGTGGATTACTGTGAGTTGGAAGTCAGCCTGGTCTATAAAGCAATTTCCAGGACAGTGGGAGCTGTTACAGAGAGAAACCAAGTCTTGGGAAACAAAGCAAAACAAAACAAACAACAACAACAACAACAAAAAGAATATACAGAAAGAAATATGTGAAAATCATGAGATGCTTGGGTTTTGTTCTGTGTGCATTGTTAAATTATAAACATATATGATGCCAGTGAATGAGATCAGAGCTGAACATTCAGAACAAGGGGGAGGCCAGAGAAGGACGGGGACAATTATATGGATTGAGTCTTGCCCTTTCATCTTTTTCTAAGAATAATTTAGTCTCTTCTTACATTCAAATTATATGCTTAATCTTGGCCTTTTTTATGATTTTAGCAGTCAAATTATTGAACTGTCAATGATTAGTTACAGAACAACTGAAACTCTTTGGATTCATTCAATAATATTCAAGTGTAATGGTAAAACTAAAACACTACAGATCCCCGCGTGGCGGCAGGCGGCAAGCAGCTGGTCCAGAGACCCTGGAGTGCCACGAAGGCAGGCAGTCCCAGGCAGGGAGCCCCGAGTGGCCTGCAGGCCGTGGGAACCAGCAGGTCCTAGGCATGGATCCTAGGCAGGGAGCCGCTGGGTGATGGGTGAGAGATCACAGCCCCCACGGGTGAGAGACAGACGGACAGGCATGCCAGTGAGGTTGGATATTTATTTAGTAGGTTATGGAGGGAAGGGGAGAGGGAGGGAGAAGGGGGACAAGGAAAGAAACAGAGAGAGAGAGACAGAGACAGAGACAGAGAGGAAGAGAGGAGGAGATGGGAAGGAGAGGAGCCAAGGCAGCAGCTACCTCTTTGGAAGAGAGAAGGAAAGGGAAGAGAATCAGACTGGAAACAGAAGGAAGATTCACCTGCGGGGGGGGGGGGGCGACTGGGCGGGGCTTTTCTCTTAAAGGAACAGGACAGACCATTACATCAAGTACATCATCTGCAGAATCATAAATAGTTCACAGAGCCTCAAAACTAAGAATCATACATTAACAAGTACTGAGAAGCATGATTAATAAAAACTCAGAGAGAGAAACTGGGGTTCAACCTGAAGATCTGAAAAGCAAAGCAGCCAGCCGCTGACTCTTACCTCCACGTCAGTCCGAAATGGCAATCCAGCCTCGAGGAATCTCAGAATGAGACTGTGTCTGAGAGCTGTCTCCTATTGTTTCATAATCCTCTCTAGGGCTAAGCTTAAAGGCGTGCACAACTGCCTGGTCTGTACAGCTAGGCAGTGGGACTGTTTTGCTTTTCTGATCCCCAGGCAAGCTTTTTTTAAATTAAAATACAATTGAAATGCCAATACAGAGAATATAGCTGACATTCATAATATTTGGTTAATTTACGCATGAATCTACCATCATCTACAATTCTCCCTCTGTTCTTGAAGCTATTTCTTGAGGTGCCTTTATTCAGTTTTCAAAACATAAATAACCCAAAATAATAATAATTTCTAATATGTGCTATTTTACTATTCAACATGAATACATTAAATAATTTAAGTAAACACAATAAGCCATTGGTGTGGGACAATTGTCTGAATTCTGTCAATTATATTTTAAATAAATGCTGGCCAGTAGCCAGGCAGGAAGTAGAGGTGGGACAACCAGACAGGAAGTAGAGGTGGGTCAATGAGAACAGGAGAATTCTGGAAAGAAGGAAGCCCAGTCCTCCACAGTCCTGGCCTAACCACAGAAAAAGCAAGATGTGACTGCCTCTCTGAAAAAGGTACTGAGCCATGTGGCTAGCATAGACAAGAATAATGGGCTAATATAAGTTGTAAGAGTTAATAAGAAGCCTGAGATACTAGGCCAACCAGTTTATAACTAATGTAAACCTTGGTATTATTTCTTTGGTACTTAACCATTGTGGGAAACAGGTGGGACAGAAAACTCAGACAACAAGCTATATATTATTATAATTCCTAGTTGATATATAAAGGTGGACAGAGAAAATTAAACAATTATTCCAGCTCATAGATCCATGAGGCCTATACATGGGATTTAAATGTCAGAATGATGACTTCTCCATTTCTGCATACCTACCTCCCAGTTTCCTAAATCTAGACTCCCTAATCCTGGTCCCCATGACTCTATGAAGATATCTTTCACTAAAAGGCCTGAGAAAGAAAATACAGAGTTAAAAAAAATAGATTTTAATCTTTTGCATGGCCTGCTATAAATGAAGACATTTGTAAATTACATTTAGGGTTCACTGGAAGGACTTCCTACATTGCAAATCAGGACTTTAAACCTGACTGAGTCTTCTCAAGTCTAGTATGCCTAGTAACAAAAAGGAAACTTGAAATCTACTAGGTGGAAGGGATCCAAATTCACTAATCCAAAATGAGACTCAATTTCTAAATCCCCATAGGTTTTCTTCCTCTTAGCAGCTGGCTGCCAGGAACAGAGCGCGTTCACCCCAGCCCTGCACATGATTTAATGGGGTAATTAAGAAATATGCTGAGAATTTGGCCATAACTTGGTTTTGTTTTGCTCTACAGATTTTGTGTTGGTGGAAGCAATACAGGCATCCATCATCTGTGCTTGGCAATGCCAGTGACAGTCAGTTCTTGGAATGCATTAAGGGACGATGATAGCACTGAGTATGTAGCCAAAGTTTGGCAGCGATGTATGGAGGCTTTAGGGACTTTGGCTAGGTTTAGTGTTTTGCCTCAGATAGCTGTTAGAAGCAAGTGGCAGGAGAAAATGGTACAGTGATTTTCCCCAATCTACTAGAGTTGAACCAAATTTCTTTTCTCCTTTTTTGGCTTATTGTTTTTGCACCCATAGACAGGCTAGCACTTATAAGAAATCTTTACATACCATTACTAATCTTATGGCAGAGAGATATGGTATATTTAGAATATATGGCTATTATAAGCAAGACAGATCACCTAAATATTGGCAGGGTATTTCTAGTCCTATTTCTATGTAAGATCTGTTCATTCCACTAACTGAAGATCAATATATTCCTAGGGTGTTCATTCACAGAATTATAAGATGCACCGTCATTCATCAGGACTTAGTAAATTTGTGTATTTGTATTCTCTCTCTCTCTCTCTCTCTCTCTCTCTCTCTCTCTCTCTCTCTCTCTCTCCCCCCCCCCGTGTGTGTGTGTGTGTGTGTGTGCTCATGCGCGTGTGCAGGTGCATGCATCCATGTGGCCCCCCATTATCCTTTGTTGTGAGACTTACGACTCCCAGGCTTACTCCCTCAAGATGGTGCCTTTTCCTGAACTTGGAGTTGGTTGTTTTTTTGAGATCTAACCCTGGGGTTGCAGACAATGCATGGAGACACATCCAGTTTTAGTGTAGATCTACCCATGTTTTTCTTGCTTCTTCAGCAAACACTCCTCTTCATTGATCCTCTTTAAACATAGCTTCCTCTGGTAAAATTTTTAAAGTGCTTATTTACGAAACATAAACCTTTATTTGTTTATCTTACAGATATAATGCCACATGAAAAATATGACATATTTATAAGATCTTTACTGCAAACCTTTCGGAAAAGATGAGAGAAAATAGCGTAACCACTTATCAGCACATGTCTGTTTAAATAAATTATGGGGACGATGAGTATTTCTAATCTCATGGAGTAAGTGGGATGAATTATTCCTCCCCCCCATTAAAACCTGAAGGCTGGGAAAAAGTGTACGAGATGACATTTCAGTGCTGAAAAATATAGCACAAAGCTGTGGTTCCTAAGAGGAGAGAAATGAAGTGGTAATGTCCACAGTTGCCCAGCCTTCTATCCTGTTTCTAGCAGGAATGATAATATTGCAGAGATGAGGAGACAGATCAGGAGTCAGACAGCCAACACAGCCAGAATCTATAAGGCAGAGCATCACCAGAACAGGGAGAGTTATAAGAACGAGGGACCTCAAATAATCTACAGGAAAACTACATATATGTCCATACTCTTGATGAATAATTGAAATGAATTAAGAAATGGTAGCACTTATTAAAACAAAAAATCATAAAATATTTAGATAATGTATATGTAATCTTTTTATGATATAAGGTACAAAATATCATTGAGGCAAATATAAAAATATTGTAAAAGCTAAAAGATGTATTAATAAATTTGACTACTAATATTACTGACATGTTGATTCTCATAAATGCTAAACAGATACCATGCTATCAAATTATGTTGATGTAAACACTGTGAACTTTATATGGAAGAGAAAGACACTTCAAAAGCTCAAATAATTTGATAACAGAGAACAAAGTTGATAGTCTTACATTTACAACTAAACCATATTGTAATTTGTATATATTCTTAATTTTAATATATTTTTCATACTTCAAATTAAACCATACTTACAATTTTCAAGGTAAACTCATGTTACAGTCATCAGGCCACAAATTAAATGAACAATGTATGCATTAAAGACAGAGATACATAGTCAAATCAGTTGAGAAAATAACATAATCTAATTAAGAAATGACACTTTTCACTTAATGGTACTAGAGAAATTGGTATGCATACATAAGAGTTTTTAAATGTAAGCCTGTATTTAATATTAATGAAAAATCTAACTAAAAGTTAATTATAGGTCTTAATATAAAACTATAATTTTTTCATAATAATTTAGACAATTTTTCTTTTCTCAAATTAGGTTAAGATTCCTTAAATAAAAGAACAAAAGCATAAAAATAAGAGGAAATTGATATACGTCCTCAATGCTCTTTGAAAACAGCTGTGAAAATATTAACAAGGCAAATCATAAATTTTTTTGTTGTTTTTTTTTTTTTTTGTTTTTCGAGACAGGGTTTCTCTGTGGCTTTCAAGCCTGTCCTGGAACTAGCTTTGTAGACCAGACTGGTTTCCAACTCACAGAGATCCGCCTGCCTCTGCCTCCCAAGTGCTGGGATTAAAGGCGTGTGCCACCATCTCCCGGCTGGCAAATCATAAGTATGCAAAACATATCTATGAAATAGCAGGATAGAGTAGGTATAAGGAACTCCCACAAGACAGTAGTATGTGAAATAAACCTGACAATGAAACTATAATTAGAACTTGAATTTTTCTTTAATTAATATTGCTGGATCAACCACATATTGGAAAAGAAGGAGGAAAATTTAAAACTACACTCAAAATTTAAAATAAGTCATGGACCTAACACTATAAAACTTCTAGAACAAAATAAGAGTAAATGTCTTTGAAACTTGAGGTGTATAAAGATTACTAAGATCACCAAGGATTGAAGAAAGTTGATACACTGGACCCTATCAAATATCACATGCCTTTCTCTTTGGAAAATACAAAAAGATCCCAATGCTCAGGATGACTGAGTATACATTACCTTAGAGACAAAAAGAGACCTTGCACACATACTGTTGTCTGCCCATAGGTTCAATTCTAAGAAGGCAGATTATCTGGAAAGATGTGGGTAGGTCCAATATAATCCCCAAAGCCCTTAAAAGATAAACAAAAATATAGGTGGGGAAAATGGGGAAGTCTGAAATACAAGAAGGATTTGGTATTGTTGGCTATAAGACAAAGAGACATGTGTATTTAGGAAAGAACTTACTAAACTCAGAAGCATGACTCCTGAAGGGACTCCAACCCTCTGTAGATCTTCATCTTTTCCTTGTGAGATTCTGTGCAGACCATGTTAGAGAAGTCCCCCTTGAGATCCAACGAATTGATAGAAACTGCATAATGTGTAATACAGCAATAGAAAACTAATGAAGGCAAGACTAAGAACAATCTAGTCACAGTCCAGATAAAAACTTGATTGATAAAGAATTTATATTAAAAATTCATAAAGATGAAGTGGATGATGACTCAGTAGTTAAGAATGCTTGATGCTCTTGCAGAAGGCTGGGGTTTTGTTTCCAGTATCTACATCAGGCAGGCTCATTGCCTCTTGTAACTCCAGTTCTAGGAAATCTGGCACCCTCTCCTGGCCTCCACTGGTACCTTCACTCACATGAAACAAATTCACACAGCCAGGTACACAAATATACACATAAAGCAAAAATAAATAAACCTTTTAAAATACATAGGAACCATTAGAATTCCATAAGAAAACAATCCAGGCTTAAACTCTGTGCAAAGATTACTAAAAAGAAGCTGAAAGATGAATAATCAATATTAATCTTTAGGGTTCAAGTTAAAAGCACAGCAAGGTATTTTTGGACACCTAGAAAAATAATTTGAAGTCTAGCTACCATAAGAGTTAAAAACCATGGCCCAGAAGAGCACTTTCCACTGCTGGTAGGGGACCAAACGATCTGCTTTGAGAAATTATTTCTTGGTTTCTTTTTTTCATGTCTGTAGCCAAGATTTTCATGAGGTCTACCCTGATCAATTCTGATCTTCATTAATTTTAAGGAGAACTATAACTTTTTGTGTACTGTGGAAACAAAAGATTAACTCTCACCCAACACAACATATATTTTTACTTCCATTTTGATGATAAGACATTCTTAAAATATATAGGTTTGTTTAATTTAACAGTTCCCTTAATCCAAAGGCTTTCAAAAGCTATTATTGTTTTTTTCTACACTATAATTTTAAACATTTCAAAATCAAGAAAACACCATACAAGATACAGACACCCTGTATATTTCCCATCTTTGCATAGCTTATTTTTATATTACTTTCCTATCTCTTTAAAGACTTTATTATTTTTAAACTATATTTCTGTGACTGCCTATACCCATTTTCTTTTCTTTCTTCAGCTTCAAGCATATTTTTAAGCATGGTGTACCATTTTAGATGTTTTCTGTTTCTGAATCTGACTTTATTAAGTGCCTGCAACATTCTCTGACCCTGTGAGACAAATCCTAAACTTTCATGTTAGCCTATGTGTGGCTCATCTTAGCTCATGGAACAGGCTCATGGCACTGACTCGCTCAATCTCGAATGCAGTGGTATCTCTGTACACCAAATTCTGACCTGCCTGAGAGACTGCAGGACTAGGAATCCACATCTAGCTCCTCGTCCAGAAACTCTTCTTAGCTTTCTCAGACCATAAGTTTAGATATTCAAGTCTCTGTGTTGGACAACAT
Source organism: Microtus ochrogaster (assembly GCF_000317375.1). Taxonomy (NCBI): domain Eukaryota; kingdom Metazoa; phylum Chordata; class Mammalia; order Rodentia; family Cricetidae; genus Microtus; species Microtus ochrogaster. The sequence goes on along the minus strand of NC_022015.1, from coordinate 76,544,103 downwards.
ATGTAGCTGGTTTTTTCTTTGGGCTTCTAGCTCACAAATAATAACACAGATGCTTATTACTATTAGTAAAAGCTTGACTTTAGTTTAGGCTTGTCCCACTAGTTCCTGTAACTTAAATTAGCCTACTCTTATTAATCTGTGTTTTACCATGTGGTTTTTACCTTTCTTTTGTTCCACATGTTTGACTCCCTCCATGTATTCTTACTATCTCTTCTGCACCTTGATTATCTCTTCCTACTTCCTCTCTGCCCAGAAGTCCCAACTGTACCTCCTTCAGCTCTTTATTAAGCCAATTACAGCAATATCTCTTCACACAGTGCACAAATATCCCACAACATAGAACCCATAGCATTAACTCCAAAGAAACTCGAAAGACTCCTTTGGTTTAAATATAAATCCTCACAGAAAGATGTTATCCGGATAGAATCACATGATGACTTTATAACATCTGGGACAAATGGAAAATTGTTTTAATTACATGTTTTAATTACACCTTTTGAGATTTTATTGCGAAGATCCACTCAGAGGTCTTAAGATCTGTATTTCCTTAAGATTTGTCCATTAACCTCCTAATACATAATTTTTCCAATTACTCATTCATTCATTCACTCATTAAGTGGTCAGTTGATACAAAGTACAAGTCACCCTTACATGATCGGTAGGAATCCTGACTAAGGATAAGTCTACTAGAAACATGTACTATCTTTCCTAATTGACTACTCTACATCTGTGTCACACACATCATGACCTCTCCTCCCCATGTAAGCTAGGCATTACAGTAAGCATTAAATTACAATGACAAACAAAGGTGACCCAGTTCACCCTTGGCCACCAGCTCTATAACTAACTATACAAGATGAACCTTGAACATGGACAGAAATCCCTCCAGATTTCATCCTTCCTCTCTGCTGTCAGGAAGCAGGCTATCACAGTGGTTTTCATATGCTGATGCAGATCTGTATTTTAGCACGTTAGCAAACATGTTGACATTTGTTGCCTCCAGCAAATTTTATAGAGAATTACAATAGTGATGACAGGCAATTGCCCAGATTGCTGGTGCATTCCCACAGTCTATTTTTGGGCACTCAGCCTTTAGGTTCAGAAATCAATTTTGTTTATCATCAGAAACTAATTTCCTAAATGCCCAGAAACCTAATCTATAAAATTCTAATTCATTTTCTATTAAAAAGAAAGAAAGAAAGAAAAAAAAGTGCCTTTCTACTCCACCTCCTCCTGAGCACAGTCTTCACAGTTGTGTATACCTGGCTCCTAATGCATTCTAAAGGGCCAAGTCGTGCTCCATAAAAGAGCTGGACATTGGTTCCAGTACTTCATGCTCCCCAGTCACTATGTCTATCGTGAGTCTAGGTTGTGGAGCAAAGAGAGTGAATGTGATTGGTCCGGCAACAGTGGATATGGTTATGACATTGTCAGTCTTATATAGGGTGTTTTGGGTGTCGTGGATCTCTCTAGCTATAAAAAGCCAAGACTGAAAAGCTCAGGACCACTGAGAACAGAGCAAGTCGAGTTGACAGTTTCAAACCATCCAGGAACAGTTCATTTACTGTATAGGGGGGAGGCGGGGAAAGTCTATGCTGTGGAAAGCATCTCCTTGACAGCTGGCTGTTGGAGGTCTGCCCGCACACCACTGCCTAGAGGAGGAGAGGACTGTCAGTGGAAAGAAAAAAAAAGCCCAAGATTTTTGAAGCTGGTACTCTTATTTGGAGTTTCTTTTTTTTTATTTTATTTTATTGAGAGAAAAAAATTTCTGCCTCCTCCCAGCCTCCCACTCCTCCCGCCCTCCCCCCACTCCTCTCCACCTCCCTCTCAAGTCTGAAGAGCAGTCAGGGTTCCCTGCCCTGTGGAAAGTCCGAAGTCCTCCCCCCTCCATCCTGGTCTAGGAAGGTGAACATCCAAACTGGCTAGGCCCCCACAAAGCCAGAACAAGAAGTAGGATCAAAACCCAGTGCCATGTCCTTGGCTTCTCAGCAGCCCTCATTGTCCGCCATATTCAGAGAGTCCGGGTTTATCCCCTGCTTTTTCAGTCACAATCCAGCTGGCCTTGGTGAGCTAGATCAGCCCCACTGTCTCCGTGGGTGGGTGCACCCCTCTGGTGGGAGGGGGGTAAGGGGAGATGGGGAAAAAAGTGAGAAGGGTAGGATGGGGAGAACTTGGGGCAACGGGATGATGGGGATACAGGAAGGTTGGATAGGGGAGCAGGGAAGCACATATCTTAATTAAGGGAGCCATCTTAGGGTTGGGAAGAAACTTGGACCTAGAGGGGCTTCCAGGTGCCCAAGGCGAGGTCCCCAGTTAGTTCCTTTGGCAGCTGAGGATAGGGAACCTGAAATGATCCTATCCTATAGCCATACTGATGAATATTTTGCATATCACCATAGAACCTTCATCTGGCGATGGATGGAGATAGAGACAGAGACCCACACTGGAACACTGGACTAAGCTCCCAAAGTCCCAATGAGGAACAGAAGGAGAGAGAAGATGAGCAAGGAAGTTATTTGGAGTTTCTAAACAAAAATGGGGTCTATGTCTTGGCAAGAATGTGATAATTTGGGGAAAAGGTGATAAAAAACAGAAGATTGTGAAAGTTTTTAAAAAGTTAAATGGGTGAGTGGCAGTGATAAAACCAAGCCCCACAGAGATCTGAATGAACCTGGCTCTTAGTACTAGAAAGAAATCTCACAATGAAAGTGTAATATGGCGAGTGGTATGCTCTTTGTGCGTCTCTGTAAAGCACCAACTGAGATTAGGAGGGTTTTCTAGAATTGTGTGGCTGATATGGAACAAACCACTGATAGACCTGGTTAAAGCATTTTCCAAGAGTGTAGGGGAGCGGAATGAGGCACTGGGAGGTGAACACTGGTCGAGGTTCTGCTACCACAACTGCTGAGTCAGAGGGCTCATGTCTAAGAAACCTTCCTTTCTGGGAGAAGGGAGCTGGCCTTTTCAAGACTCCCCCATGGTGGGTTCTCATTTTTCCTCCATGCAGGATACCTGACTCTGTCAACTCGTTTCTTTTTCACATGGGAGGCAAAGAAGGCAACAGCTTTAGCTCTTCTGAGCATCCGCATTCTCCAGAGATTAATGGCACCCAAGTCACTGAACCCGGAAGTTACTCGGCTTATTGGATAGGATAGGTTTTCTACAGATGGTTAATTTTCATTTCCCACATGTGGAGTCTTTCCTGGGCTTCTTCTCAGAGAGCAATCTAAATTTCATGCTTAGAGATTGTCTTGCTCTTACCCCACGAACATATGGTCCAAGAGGGAATATTTTCTCTGCTTGTTGTTAATTCATAAGAGATACAGCAGCTTGTGGGAGGAGGGGTGTGTACGGAGCAAGCATGCGCACACGATCGCAGAGAAGCAGCTTCAATTGCAGGCACTGGATGGCAATGTTCAAACTTTCCAGCATGCCATTCTACTCTGTAGGGGTTAGCCTGGGCTGGGGATAGATGAACACTGTAGAGAGCATAATTTCCATGTCTGAGCAGAAACAGTGACCCATTTGCTCAAAAAGAAAAGAGAAAAGAGTAACAACCATATCTCTTTCTTTTCTTTTTTTAAGGATTTTTTAAAAAATTAAATTTCAGTTTACATTTCAATCACAGTTCTCCCTCCCAGCCCTCCTCCCACTCCCCTCACCTTCCCCCAACCACTCCTCCCAAAGGGTAAGACGTCCATGGGGAGTTAACAAAGCCTGGCCCGTTAAATTGAGGGAGGATGGCATCACACATGTCTCTTAAAGGCTCTTCTCTGATCATTGCAGTTGCAAGTGTATGCACTAGGAAGCCAGGAAAAGCAGAGTGCATGGCATGTAGAGATCATCTGAGAGGACAGAGGACCATAGCGTCCCCGATAACCTACAGACAGCCATGGAGTCCCCTGATAACCTTTGCGGTGACAACTGTGCTTCCTGGGAAATGTAGCTTTACAGCTGTGAAGCTCAAGATCTCAAAAGCAGAGTTCATTATAAGAGAAGTGCACACCCACTCCTACGTGCATGGACCAAAACCACTATCTCTTTAGGACTGCAACTTTCATCCCCTTAGCAAATATTTAAGAAACACCTACTTCGTATCAACTGCAGGATAATCAGGGCCCCTTTCTTCTCTGTCCTTCAATAGTTCTAGATTAAGAATAGAAAGGAGGATTCACTGGAATAGGAGGTGTGGTAGATTTAGAGCATTGGCTAAATTCACATTTCAAGGTCGGAGCATTTCTGAAGCAATTTGAATTTCTTTCAGCAAATTGGAGACAGGTAAGGCACACATATCTGCTGACAGGGTACTTGTAGCCTGCTCATATTTGTCGTCACTGGTCCATTGTTTCACGTGGTAGAGGTCTCTTAGCTTATCTGAAACCCTTGCAGACAGAAATTCTAGGGACCACAGTATAAACACTATGCCTTTATTTTGCCAAGAAGACGATCTTGAGTTGGCTTGGCTAACCCCTAGACAAAGCAAACATTCTTTCTTAAGAGCCCCTAATCAGGTAGCACCATGACAATTTCACTAATAGAGGCAACATGACTTGCTTCTGAAAAATAAGAGCTCAGTGTGATGTGGAAATTATTTCACAATCACAGAGAACTTACTATTATTATTTATACATTGAGACAAAAGAAAAATAAGGGTTGGTGAGGTTGAATCACTTGTTAAAGTCACCAGTTGGAGGTTCCAGACAATACCAGTTCTAATGACGAGCTCTTCGCTAGTATATCATGCAGGAGTAAGCAGAAGACTTACTTACTATCCAAACCATGTTGATGATGCTGAGATAACTGACAGACTACGGCACTTTTTCTGGTTATTCCAAAGTACTGACAGTCCTCGGAAAGTGCTTGTATGAATGAACGGATGTTCTCATCTATCTAACAGAAAGACAAATACACAGCTACACCCATCTGCATATATAGGAAACAATGTGGTATACACATATGCATGTGAAAAAGAATATGTGTTTGTGTATGTGCGCACACAGGCATGAAAACAAGAAAGAAAAAAAGGAAAAGCATGGAAGGAAGAAAGGAAGGAAGGAAGGAAGGAAGGAAGGAAGGAAGGAAGGAAGGAAGGAAGGAAGGAAGGAAGAAAGGAAGG
>NC_022015.1:76445999-76538887 GCF_000317375.1 Microtus ochrogaster | reverse complement strand
AAGGAAGGAAGGAAGGAAGGAAGGAAGGAAGGAAGGAAGGAAGGAAGGAAGGAAGGAAGGAAGAAAGGAAGGTCAGGAGACCTACAGAACTGAAAGTCACAGACGAGAGTGTAAGTCAACTCTGTATCATTAGCAATGACTGCATAGTGTTATATACTATTGCTTTCTGTAGCAGAGATTTTCTGGAAGTTTTAGTTAATACCCCTACCCCTCCTACCAGGCAAGGGCTTCACCAAGCCATTTGTGCAGTGATGGAAATATGAAGTTAAATAATGAAGACATCCTCCAGCTGTGGGGAAGAAAGCAGGGCAGCCTTTCCAAGTATTCATTTAGTGTTGGCTGCAGGGAGGAAGAAGAAAAAAATATATGTGCCTTCCATTCACACAGCAGATGTTCCCATGAACAATTACTTTCAAGAAAACTTTGCTTGTACTGAAAATAATTATTGTAGAGTTTAGAGTCTTTATAGCCAGGAAGCAAACTCCTGCAGGAGGGGAAGCTGCCTATTGCTGTGGCAGGACGTGACATTTAGTCTTGTGGGACCACACTGTGTTGGGTATCTTAGGAGCCACAATAACCCACCTGCTCCAGCCACTCCATCTCCCAGGGGTCCCTCACGGTGTAGCTCAGTACACAGACACTATGACACTCAGATGTTCATATGAAGGAACCGGATACTCTGCTCCTTCAGACTTCCTATATTGACCTGGGACTTACATGTCTCACACCAATAGGCACTTTGAAACACAAGGATGTATTTGCAATCTTTGTTTTGTGATCTGACCACAAAGGATAGTGTGTCTTAGGTCGGATTTCCTAGCAGAAACCAAGGTAAGAATATGCAGCATGCACTGCATTTCTTGAGAGACCTCTCTAAGTGTCAGAATGAAGGCAGAGGAAGACAGAGAAAGAGTTGCGATGTCATCATCTTAAGTGTGTTTTGACCTGTGTGACGTTCCAGAACCTACGTCACTCCACGGTCTTTCCCGTGAGGAGTGGGAATGTTACTTCTGAAGAGATGGAAACTCTCATAGCACAAGCAGTGAGACATTAACAGGCAGCACTCGTCAATGCTGGTGTTGAGCAGAGAGCTGCAGGCAGAAGTACAAACACAGTGGAGGGAGAGGCAGGAAATTGCCTTCCCAGTCAGTTCTTTGTGATAGCTCTAAGCTAGTATATTAAATTCACTACAGACTGTGGTATCTCATTTGATCCATATAATGAGTCGGGAAGATAGGCCAGGTGGATGTGAACTCTCCTCAGAACTGATTCCTGCTTTGTAGAGATGGGAAGGCTCCCAGGAAGACTTAATCACTAGGTAGATACAGCTAGACTATGTGAGAAGAGTAGGAACCAGAGCCCATGGCATCTGGGCTTTGAGGCTTGAATGTTCTCTGCTCTATCTCTCTGTCTTACACAGTAAAGGTATACAGGCGATAGAAAGACTGCAGGCAGGACAAAAGACGTCTGCTAGTGAAGCCTGCAGGGGTGAGAGGAAGCAATCTGGGCTCACTGAAATGGATTACTGCGGAAACCACATTCAGGATGGGTCCACTTCTGTTTGGATTAAGATTTGAATTGATGATAGGTATTGTGCTGGTAAAATAGTGGCACAAAGCTTGTGTGACTCTATAGCCAATATTTAATAGGGTTTAAGATTCACTCCTTGAGGTAGAACCCATCCCTGACACATCTTGGGTAGTCAATAACCTGATAGTAGATGCCTCCACAATTCCTTCCTCTCAGGGCTAAGGGGACCCTGGAGAAGAGGAGGCAGAAAGATTGTAAGAGCCAAAGGGATGGAGGGCACCAAGGAAATGAATCAAGTTCTTCTAAACACAGCAAGACCTACGCACATACAAATTAGCAGAGACTGTGGCAGCAAGCATAGAACCTGCACAGGATCTGTCCCCAATGGGATCCTAGTGCTGAGACTGGAAATGATCACAGCCTACATCTTTAATCCAGAAGCTATCTCCAACTGATAACCATTCGCAAAAGAAAAAAAAATAGTTTTCTTCAACAGAGACTCACTGAGCATACAAACCACTCATAAAGTCAGGCCCCATTCCCAGCAATAGATACAACAATTGAATGTAAGGGCATTTCTGGAGATTCTTTGTCTCATCATGATTTGTCAGGAATTCTATTGTAGTTGTTTCTTACAGGTCCTTTGTATACGTATTATGATTTTAGCCTTGGTTTTATGTGTGTATGTGTGAAGGGGATATCAGTGTGTGAGAATATGTGTGGCTCTGCGTCTGTATGTGTCTCTTGGGCTTTTTCTTTGGCTCTTTTCCTTCTGATTATTGGTTTATTTTTTATTCTGGTTTGTTGCTTTTATTTTATTTAACTTTATTTTGCTGTTGTTCCATGATCGTAGACGCCTGTTTGCAATCTAATAAGAGAGAGACGGAAAGGGTGTAGATTTGGATGGCTGGGGAATGTGGATGGTCTGAGAGTATCTGGGGGAAAGGAAGCCATATTCCGGACACATTGATGGGGGAAGCTTTGTTAACCAAGCATCTTTAAGAAGTGAAACCTAATTAAGCCATGGCTACCTGGAGCCCAGGAAGAAAAACTGGGACGGACCAGGTGCTTGCTCTCTCTGGGTGATTCCCACGGGAGACAGAGAGAGACTTGGACTTCCCATTCTTGTGGTGTGAGTTTCCCCTAATAATAAGTAAAAATATAATTGTTTATCTTTAAGCTGCCCTGGTTATTTTCCGAATCGAGTTAACATATACAATATATTGTATTTAAAAGTCTCTTTTCAATTAAAAAATAAAATAAAGATAATTAATAACTGAAAAGAGTAAGATGTGACAGTTTCTCCAGCCTAAGACAGAACAGTCATTGAGGGCCTAGGGCACAACTAGGATGTAATGTGAGTCCTCGTTATCTCATTTCCAAGTTCTTTTCTATTAATGGTCCTACATCCTCCTCAGTTTCCAAATCAGTTTTGGGTTGTTTGAAAGCCCATTTCCAACTTAGATAAAGATAAGTAAAGCCCTTTAATCTTACCATGTGCTTTCTGTGAAAAACAGAATGATTTTAGAGAATTAAATTGACTTAGAAGAAACCAGGTTATTAAAAATATTCAAATTTTATTTCATACATTTCTTCAACTGTCAACAGGGTCCCCAATGGTCCAAAGAGAAAGACAAGGAAAACAAATGACCACTAACTTGTTTATAAGATGTAGACCACAAGCCCTAATGCAGGATGATTTGAGAAATCTGAATGATGCATTTGATCCAGTTTAGATACATGCGAAGCCTCTGTTTCAATATTCCACCCTATAAACTACAAGGAAACATCACATGATGCAATTTCATAAAAACACAAAATACTGCATCTGAAGGAAAACTCTTCCTTTTTCTCTTTTTAAACTTTCTTTTTTATTTAAAGTTTTCTTTTTTTATTCTAGATACCAACCCTACCTCCTCCTACCTCCCCTTCTCCTGTCCTCTCTCCTCATCCTTGCCCACATCTTCTCCTCAGAAGGGGTAAGGTCTCCCTTGGGGAGTCAGTGAAGTCTGGTCTACCAAATTAACGCAGGAGCAAGCCTCTCCCCCTGTATCAACGCTGAGCAATGTATCCCACCACAGGGAATGGGCTCCAGCTCATGAACTCTTCCTTTTTCAGTAGATGACCACATAATTGAACTACAATGACCACCATAATCCGAAAACACAACAACAACAACAACAAAATCGTATAAACAAACAAAAACCTTCCTTCTGTGTCTCAGAACTTGAGAAAATCAGACTATTCTTTTCTCTATTTGGAAGTGGGGATAGGAATTAGGTGAGAGTTCTCTAATTTTAAGAAAGAATAATAGGCTTTAATCCCAGCACTCGGGAGGCAGAGGCAGGTGGGTCTCTGTGAGTTTGAGGCCAGCCTCGTCTACAGAGCAAGTTCTAGGACAGGCTCCAAAACTACAAAGAAACCCTGTCTCAAACAAACAAACAAAGAGAAAGAAGAAAGAAAGAGAGGGAGAGAGAGGGAGAAAGAGAGAGGGGGGGGGGGAGAGAGAGAGAGAGAGAGAGAGAGAGAGAGAGAGAGAGAGAGAACAAGAAAACAAGAAATGACAACAGCTTGACACAGTCTGGAGTCACCTGATGAGACTCAACTGAGCAATTGTTTGGATCAGATTGGCATGTGGGCATGTCTATGGGGGACTATCTTCATTTAATTGATACAGGAGGGCTTAGACCACTGTGGGAAAGAACATTCTCTGAGCAGTTAGCTCTATATTGCACAAAAGAGTTTTTTCTAATGTGAACCCAGGAGTAAGCCAGTCAGCAACATTCTATCATGGTTCTGCCTTCAGATTCCTGCCTTGATCCCCATCCTCACTTCCCACAGTGATGGACTATGATCTGGTGACTGGAATCATGATGAAAGGTGCAGCCGTCCAGAACTGCTGAATGTAACTCGTTCTTACTCAGTAAAAGAAGCTTTGCAGCTACTGTAAACCAAGATCTTGAGATAGGTACATCCTGAGTTACTTGGATAGACCCTGAATGGCACATCCTGGGTTACTGGGTAGACCCTGAGCCAGATGAGGCATGTCAACATGAGAAAAGAAAGAACTCACGAGGAGGCAAGTGAAGGACATACAGACAAAGAGGTTGCTGTGAGGATGGAGTGCTGAAAATTGCCAGAAGCAACCAGTCTAGAAGAGAGAAAAACAGAATGAATTCTCCCTCAGTCCAGTAGGAAACAGTCCAACCAGTACTTTGAGTTTGTACCATGACACAATAAATTTATCTCATTTAAACCTCTCAGGTTAGGTAATTTGTTATAGCCACCTTGAAAAGCTGATACCCGTGTTGCTCCTTGGGAAACACTCTTCAATAGCAACAGTATCGCAAAAGGATGGACTGCAGTATTCTTCCTGCTGTTTGGGTGTCTGAGCTACCAAGGACCAGGCCACTAACATTCTAATCTGGAGTACACATTGGTAGCTCCCATTGTCCCCAGGGCCAGTGACCCCACACAGAACTTTCTACTCTGGGCTTATCTGTCAGTATCCATCTGTGCTCAAAAGCATCCTGTAAAACTCAGCTCAAGAGCAACTGATAGCCCCAAGAAATGGGCTCAAATGACAAAACTGTTCTTCATCTTATAAAAATCTTTTAGAAAACGATATAGCATGTATTTTCAATCTTCCCCAATCAGAATGAAGACACAAACTTGTTAGTATGTATTCACAGAGAAAAAATTTTAAAAATAACAAGAAGAAAAGAAAGAACCCAAATGTAAAATGCTATTGCTTCATATACCCGGGGAGAAGCCGGGGCTTTGAGACTTCATGAATCTTAGCAGTTAGCTTACAAAATGTAATTCAATCTTTTTAACTTCGTGATATATACTCATGTCAGTGGATTTAAGATAAGGAAAATACTTTAGTGAAAAATGAAACTTCTGGTGAATAACTTGGGGAATGTCGAGTAATATAAAAATATTTCTTTCCCCTCTGTCAGAGATATTTTGAGCCCTGTTGAGTTTCAGCCTCTGCCACTGCCATTTGCTTATACAGAAAACAATTTGAGAGGGGGAAAGAAAAGAATCTGATCTTGGAGGAGAGGGGGAAATGCAATGGGTGTAAAGAGAGCGCTAAGAAAAGTGGGGTGTAAGGATAGCTGCATTTGTTATGATCATGGGACCCTAAAAGTCACAAGAAACTTGGTGAATTGTTGATAATAACAATGTTAATTGGCTGACAGGCGAGGGGAGACCTTGCTTATTCTCTGTATTTGTTATATGGAGATGGAGGCATTCAGCTGGCAAGGTCTACTGCCTTGAGCTATTCCGCATTCACCTGCAACAGTCCTTAACCATGGCCTGTGCCTGGCCTCACACTGCCCAGCCCTAATTTTGCCTCCTCAAAAATATTGGCATTGTGGTGATTCTTGAGGCTTGACAAAACAGGGATAAACACCAGTGAGGTATGATTTGGCCCAGAGTCTGTCTTTTCTAAATTTATTTGCTTCCTGGTGCAAGTAGAATAGGCTCCACTAACTGTTGAGTTGGTTCAAGTAAGGTCACCATATCAGAGGCCTAGGAAAACAGAAGGGTGGTAGGGTGCAGATAGTGTCTAGGTATACTGGACCCACCCCATCTAGAGCTATTATTTTTCCCGAGAACAAGAGAAAAAGTTGAACTCTGAGGAGATTAGAAGCTTGTTATATAGTTAATAAATAGTGTTGTTGGAATCTATCTAGATCTGCAGAGATTCAAAAGTTAAAATGTTTTTCACAATATTTTTCTATCCTAAGATGCATCTACATGATGTCGGATGGCTCAGAGGAGCAGACTGCATTGCAAGGCAGTTGCCTGACAGGTCAGTCAACACTCATTAAAGGGATAGCCTGAAAATGGAAACCTGTTCATGGATCAGCCCCTTATCCAAAGCTAGTGAGGCTTGTTCGAATCCTCCTGATGCACCAGGGGCCTGGGAAAGAGTTCCATGTTTCTTTTTTTCTTTTCTTTTTATTAGAGTTTTTTTTTTTTTTAAAAAAAATATCAATCCCAAATTCCCAATCCCTTCCCTCCTCCCATTCTCTCCACACATCTTCCCACCCCACCCTCCTCTAATCCTAAGAGAGGGTAAAACATTTTGCTTTGTGGGAGGTCCAACGCCCTCCCTACTACAAGCTGAACAAGGTATACATCGAAAGAGAATAGGATCCCAAAAAGCCAGTACATGCAGTAGAGATAAATCCCAGTGTCACTGCTAGTAACCCCTCAGTCTGCCCCAGCCATACAACTGTCAACCACATTCAGAGGGACTAGTTTGGTCCTATGCCTGTTCCTTCCCAGTCCAGCTGGAGTTGGTGAGCTCCCATTAGCTCAGATAAACCTTCATGGTCTTGACCTCTTTGCTAATAATTCTCACTCCTTCTACTCTTCAACTGGTCCTTGGGGGCTCAGTCCAGAGCTCCAATGTGGGTCTCTGCCTGTTTCCATCTGTTGTGGGATTTAAGATAATCATCAGTCTGACTACAGGGCAAAGGCAGTTCAGGCACCCTCTCCTCTATTGCTTATGGTCTTATCTGGGGTCATCCTTTTCCTGGGAATTTTTCTAGAGTCAGGTTTCTTGCTAACCCCATAATGTCTCCCTCAATCAAGATATCTCTTTCCTTGCTCTCATATCTGTCCTTCCTCCATCTCGACTATTCCATGTTTCTACCTGCAGTCATCACCTAGTACCGGAGCCAGGCAGGTGTTAAATTTTAAGGAAGAAACTCAGTGGGAAGTTTCCTGTCTGTTTAGCATGTTTCTCAGCACTTGCGATGCTTTCCTCAAGCTACTTTCTTCACCTCAGAGTTCATGCAGAATCTCTTGCCATGTTTGATAACCACTTAAAACCTTAATTGGTGGTGTTCTGTTCCAACATTCGTTAACAATAGCAAATTACTTATGGGTGAGATGCTGCCAACGAAAGTGCTAAACAAAAAGTTTCCCCACTTTTGTGAAAGGAATAAGATAAAGGAATAGCGGAGAGCAACGTAAGAACCATTTCCTTTGCCAAGAATCCTGCATAGTGATTTCCTGTATCTTTAATACTCATTGTGAAGGACCTAAGTAATTACAGCTTCTTTTTTTCCATTTGTATGGTTCAATAAACTATCTATTTTGTAGCAGATGTTATGCTACCATAAGCCTTATTTCAAACCATAGTCCATTTTTGGCCTATGGGTATATCTTTTTAAAAAAAAAACTGTGGTTTATAATTGTATTGCAGAATAATTTCATTTTGTGATCTTTTAAAAGTTTACTTAAAAAGAGTTCTAGGATAATACCTAGAAATCCATTTGACATGAGAACCATTACGCATATTTAATGTGACTTTAGCTTTTGTCTTCCTTCACTATTATGGAACCAGTATACGCTGATTTTAAAAACTTGAAGCAACATAGAAAATATAAATACCGACCCTGTTTAGCTTCTGAGATGAGGCAAAATTGGGCACATTCAGGGTATTATGGCTAAAAACCTTCTAAAAAGGCAGCTGGGCCCTGTATGGGACCATAATAATTATTTCCATAATTATAAATATTTATTGATAAAAACCCTGAATGTTCATCAAAAAAAGAAATACAAATACTATGATTGCAAAATAGGTCAGCTTTTTGAAAAGTCTAGACTCTAATTATAATTTTATTTCATATGTTATCTTTCTTAGCATTTCTTAGCATTCCCCCATGGATCTCCATTCAGCCTTCTGTTCTGACACATTCCCAATTTCTGTATTTCCATCATTCTACCAAGGAGATAAGGGGAAGGGAAATTATAGATGGGGAAGTGAGAAAATGTCAACATACTTTAGTGCCCTGTGCAAATGTAATTGTCATTGAGAATTCTTCCTTAGCTTTTCCTACTACCTGTCCTCAAAGGCAAGAATAGAGTTGTCTCTCTCTGTTACCTCTCACTATATTATCAAGGCATGTTTTTCCCTGGGAGAGTTGATGTGCAGATAGTTGAAGGTTGGTTATTTATTAGAACACTTTTTAAAATATTCGAGGTCTATGCACCGAAGATGTAGTTTCTTGCATTTGTATCTGAAATTCTCAGCCTTGCACAATGACAGATATTTAATTCTTTAGTCTCCATAAATGCTCAGCAGTAATTTACAAAGTCCCTTGAGGGCTTGAGTAGCAGACAAGCTTCCAGCACCCATTTTGCATTCATAACCTTACTCATTTATTTTCTTTGGTGATCCTGAGAGGAAGAGGGTAAATCTTCCCCTGTTCAGATAATCTAAAAGCATAGTCAAGACTACTGTCTTTTTATCTCTATTCCTACAGCAGTACCCAGTCCTTCCCCTCAGTGTTGTGTTTGAAGGCACGATGGTGTAGCAAAGCTTTCACGGGCTCAAGCAAAAGATATTTATTTCAGTAATTTTCTATAAGTTTAAAAGTCTCAGTTCAAACTACCAGATGGCTGTATTCACCTATGTCTTCACATGGCTGTCATGTTGCACTTACATTCTAAAGTTCTCTTCTTTGAAGACTTCTATGACATTTTTATTAACATTGTGTGTGTGTGTGTGTGTGTGTGTGTTATGTCTATATGTCCATGAGTCACAGGACAAACATGGGATGATTAGAGCATATCTCACAGGAGTTAGTTTTCTTCTTCTACCACATGGGTCCTTGGAATTGAACTCAGCTCATCAGGCTTGGTACCTTTACCCATTGAGCCGAATCAGTGGCTTCCCCCTTCCTATAAATATACCATCAATATCAACTGATGGCGTATTCGACCGATACACTTAAATAAACAGACCAGCTCAAAACAACAGAGATAATTTAATAATTGAAAACCGGGAAACTCACGCTACTGGAGAAGGTCAGAAGTCCAAATGGGCCTAGGCGATCACTGCGTGTGCAGAGAGCGCACACCTGGATCTCCAGATTTTTCTACCTGGCTCCAGACAGTCACACCCTAGTCAGATGTGATTGGCTGAGCTTCCCCATCAATCAACATCAACTCATTTTATCTTAGTCATCACTTTAAAAGCCCAACCCTCAAATACAGTCCCATTCAAACATTCCAGGGATTAAGAGCTTCAGCATCTGGACTTTGGGACACACATTCAGATCTTAACGCTGAAGGACTGCGGTGCAGCCTTGGGACCGAAGCACCAGCAGTTGAAGGACTTGTTTGGAAGTTCAGATCATTAGCCACATAAAATCAGAAGATATGACTGAAATTCCCTCATCCTGGAGGCAGCTTCTGCTAAGATGCTGCGAAGAAAATAGTTCTGGTCTTCCCAATCCCCTTCCTTTCGTGGCTCCTTTAGCATATGCCTATTTCCTGGCTTCATTCTACAAACATGATTGACTGCCATGACCATTTAATAGCTTTCTCATAACTTCCTTTGTGCTTAAGTTAGTCAAGGTAAGTGTCTATTTTCCACAACCAAGAACAGGAACAGATATGCTGTTTTAACATCTTTTTAAAAACTCCTTGGTGCTCTGTTCATTGGCCTATGCAGTCACTCCTATCCTCATAAGAGCCCCCAAAAGCATCAAAGAAGAACACAGATTTCCACAATTTGAGGGCCCAGAGAATTAGATGATCAATCATTGATCATGATCTGAAAGAGTAAAAGTAATTCAAGGATACATGAAAGGAACACATGTAAGATCCCTGGCTGGACAAACTCTTTCTCTGAACTCTAAATGAAACTGCTTGTGCATCATGTTTGCTTGCATACCCTGATTTCGATGGTTATTTTCCTCAAAGGAGCTATTGTTAGTGCTCCATTCATCCTCAATTGTTATCCCAGTTTAGATAATTAATGGTACCTTAAAAATGTGTCTTGATCATTAGTGTTGACAACCAGGTCCACAGAAAGTTAATATGAGTAACTAAATATGTATATGTAAGTATCCTCCTTTCTTCTGAGTGATGCTAGAGATTTTGGAAGGATGACATTTCCCTGTGAATAGCTCTTGTGTGGAAAGGAGATGAGAGTTTGGATCCCTTCCATGTTTCTGTTATCACTGATGGGAATGATGGCTGCTTATTTAAGAAAGATACATTTCATTGCAAGGTGTGAAGCCCACCTGTTGTTAGAAACCCTGCCAATATCCAGGCTCCACTGGGCTCTGCTCTTTGTCTTCCTCTTACCCTCCCTATGCTTTTTGCCGAGATGAGTCTCCCAACTTGATCAGTAGGCAACCAACATACCACTAATTAGGACACACAAGGCATAGCAGAGGATGATTAGCTCCTGATGAGCACACACTGCCTCCAGTTGCCTTGTTACCATTATAAATAGATTAGAAATCTGGGGAGCATCTGTAATTTTCCCTCACAGAGGAGAATCTGAAATTGACATGTTGAAATGAGAATGTGTCAAGTAGAGCTTTCTAATTGACAAAGATTAACTTTATTTCTCAGTACCCCTTCTATGAAAAGTTCCAGCTGCTGATGGAAGAAACCAGCAATCTTCTAATTCAACCCTATGATTTTGGAAGGGCAGGATGAAAAAAATTATCTTGGCACTGCACGGAACAGGTGCACTGCTCATGGAGACAATCGTGTGCTTCCCAGGTGATTCTCCCCAGAAACCAAAGGAGACAAACTGGGGACAAGAGAAACAATTCTGCTTTCTCTTTGTGGCTGCAGCTGCGTCCTTTCTCTTCTTGCCCACCACAATTGTGCAGAGTGTTCTCCTCAGCCAGCTCCTGGTCACTGGCAGCAGTAATCATCTAAAAGACACCACATCTTAAGAATATTCTGGGAGAGGTCCAAATGAGGAGAAATCAGGTCTTCATAGGAAGACATCCCTGGAGCCCAGTGGACTTTTTAGACTATAGGTGTTTTAGTTCCTGAAGTCTCTTCTTACAGGACCAGACCCCAAGCTTCCTGGGCAGTAAATCACTGAGGGTCTCAACTTATCTGGTTAATAGCTAAAAACATCACTCACCAAAGGCTAAGCAGCAAAGACAGCAAAGATGCTTGCATACTGCTGTCATTTTCCATTTCTCTGTTCTTGAGGACATTTTGAAAATAATTTTCACTTTCTCTGAACAGGCTGGATCAACTCCTCTCAAACTATGGCTACATGAAGACACTGGAAAATCATGTGATCTGCATTCTGGAATCTAAAAGTGCTGCATTCCCACAAATTATTATTTTATTGGGTTGTTTCTCAAAGTTTGTGGAGAGGGAACATGCAGCAGTGATGGATAGAGAGGCTTTGGCAGATCCAAGGACTTGGGGCTGCACATGGTGTCACAAGAGCATTTGTATGACAAGTGAGTTACGTAAAGCAGATGATTTACAAATGCCTGAGCTCAGACATATGAACATACGACGTCAAGCTGGTTTTGTCCCTTTGGTATGGCTGTCTCTGGGAGTACCCACAAAGTAAAAGCTAGCACATTTCAGAGTCTGGGAGCCTTTGAGATGTCCTTCTGCCATGCATTCCTGGTATCTTGGAGGAGAGGAGCCCATCTCTACCCCCTTTCATATAGTATAAGAAAAGCAAAATCAGTTATGTCAGGAAAGAAAACAATAGAAGAAAGTGACTTTGGGGATCAGTGTGGAAGAACAGATCTTAAAAGTCGGCTTTTTTTTTTCTTTTAAGAGAAAAAACTGTTTCTCTAGCTAATTCTGGTTGCCTGCTCCCTGCCATATAGTTCAACTGAGAGAAATGTTAGATAATTCTTAAATTGTTATGGTCAAGAAGCTAGGGCAACAGGAGCAGCTTTTCAGAAATAATTCATTATTTATATATTCTTATGCACATTATACCATTTAATCTAAGTCCCAACTTTATAAAACAAATGTCTTTATCTTCAATTTATAAATAGAAAATTGGACCATATTTGTCAGTTTTGCCAGAGGGGACTCAGATAATTGAAAGGCAATGACAGCTAAGTTCCATGAACATGTAGTGTTCACAGGAATTTGACTTCAACAGAGATTCTCTTCTGCATTTTTTTTGCATTCAATGTCTCATTGCCCTTGTAAAATGAACGTATATCTACTCATGATGCATGGATTTAAAACACAAGGAGCTTTCAAGAATATTGTGCTTCTCCAAGAATAACATTAGGTGAGGTAAGTTAAGGGACATAAGATAAAGTAGATACTTGAGCAGTCAAGAATGAGCTGCCTCTGGTACCCTTTGGCAGTGTTGTGAAAGTGGACAAGAACACTTGGCAGGATTCCGTGTGTGTCAGTGTAGTAGGAGCTGAGGGTTGCATTCTGCCACCCAGCTCCGGCCACCGGCTAGCTTTACCCCAAATAACAACACACAAACTGTATTCTTTTAAACACTGCTTGGCCCATTATATCTAGCCTCTTCTTGGCTAACTCTCGCACCTGGACTAGCCCATTTCTAATAATGTGTGTAGCACCCCAAGGGGCGCTTACCAGGAAGATTCTAGCCTACGTCCATCCTGGGTCAGAGTTCATTGCATCTGCCCGGGAGAGTGGAGCATGGCCTCTGAGCTCACTTCTTCTTCCTCCCAGCATTCTGTTCTGTTTACTCCTCCCACCTATGTTTTAACCTATGAGGGCCAGCCAAGCAGTTTCTTTATTATAATTAACCAATGACCTTCTTCCATCATGTCAGGATATGACGCCCCTATTGTATGTGTTATCTCTGACCTTCTTCCCTATGAAAAGGGTCAACTTCTTCCATGTAGCAAGCATATGAGACTTGGCCCAAGCAGTCTGTTGAGAAGCCTTATTTCAGTTTAGTGATAGGGGGTGGCAAGGGCATCTGACCACAGGCTGCCAAACATTTGGGTTATCAAGGCAACAGAATGAGGGGTGCTAGTAGTTATTAAATGATGAGCATACACAAGTAGTTTTGTTCCAATCCTGCTGGACATTTGTAAATATCAAAGTCATACTGGCATATAACCAGGCTATCTGGTGATACCCAGTAGCCTTCAGTAGTGAAAATTCAGTTTTGCATTTTCAAGGAGGTATGGGGTAGATCTAACTTTGAATTATTCTAAGAGTCATGGCCTTAGGTCTGCTATGATTTTTATGTGTAATAATAGGGGAGTCCGACTCCTCTTTGGTTCTGAGAGCACTAGGAGTTCTTCTAGTATGTCCATATGTATAAGCCACACTCTGGGAATTGGGAATGTGCTTTTAATATTCCTGGGAACCAACATGTCAATAACCAGGACATGAAATAGTGTGTGTATGTGTGTGTGTGTGTGTGTGTGTGTGTGTGTGTGTGTGATTTATAGTTTAGAATAAGCTGCCGAGGGTCTGTAATCTCCTAATCTGTGGCTCAAGTTCTTTGTAAGGAAATATCCACCGATACGCTAACTTTCAATGGTGTTACCTCAGGTAACACAATTAGATGACTCTCAAAATTTCCATTTTTGCTCAAGAGGAAGGTGGCAAATCTGGAAGCTGTTCTCACATCTGTAGATTAAAGTGCTTGAATAAGGAGCCACGAGGTATGACTCCCACTCATCCCTGTCTCTGAGCTATTTCGGGGGCAGACAAAGCTGTGATTCATAAATTTCAATGTACACAAGAATATTGAGTGAGTCTGCTGAGGAAGTTGACAGCTGGGCTTCAGCCCCTCAGGGTTTGTGGGCTTAGCTTCCAGGTCTAGAGCAGCCTTAGGGAATGCCATTCTAATACACAGAGAATCCTGCACAGAAAGAGATAAAGCCAAACGTAATCTCTGCCCTCTCCCTTTCCCTTAGTCTACTGCTAGGAAATCTGTAGATTCCTGCTTGCAATGATACAGAGTGTCTATTCTTAGCCAGTGATTGGACCAAATGGCGGGAGTGACTCAAACTGTTACACTGTTTTTATTTCACTTTTGTTCACTGTTAATCTGGTGAACCAGCTTCATCAATCCAGCCATAAAATAAAGGGGAATTTAGTCTAGGGGGAAGCAACACTTTTTCAATGATGGGATTTTAGATACTTTATACCATTGGAGAAGGTCTAGATTTAAAATTAGTTAAAGAAGTCTAACCACTTTGAGTTATAAATGGATAGACTAAAAAGCCCACTGCTTCTTCTGGAGATCTCTAAGGAACACTCTTGATATTTGAGGAAGGAAACTATATAAATTCACAATTTGTGGAGCTGTCCATGCAGTTTGGGGAGATAACATAGGTCTAGGTGGATCAGGCTCTAGGTTCAGTTCCCAGACTGCACAAAAGAAATACAAAGAGGAGTATGACTCAAGAATTACACATACTTTGTAAATAAATTCAAATAAAAAGAAAATCACATTTGCCTAATCCCTTATCTTCATAAACAATTTCAGAATAGTTAATTAGTTTTCAAAACACAAATCAAATGTTGGCTAAATCTTTCTGTTTTCTTAGATTTCTGAGATCCCCCCTAATTACAACAGATAATTTACTCAATAAAGAGATATAAACAAACATCCCACTTACATTCCTTAATGTAGTCCATAGTTCACATTCCCTTAATAACCCAGTGTGGAGAAGAGAGTCACCTACTCACCCAAGGACCAAAGAAGAATATGTGAAATTGATGTTACACACCAAACTGCTAGCAGAAGGTACTGTGGGGCAGTGGTCTTATACCCTGTAAAGACTTGCCACTTGTATTGACTTAATAAAACACTGATTGGCCAGTATCCAGGCAGGAGGTATAGGTGGGGCAACCAGAATAGGAGAATTGTGGGAAAAGGAAAGGCTAAGTCTACAGTTGTTACCCAGACCCAGAAGAAGCAAGGTGAAAATGCCTCACTAATAAAATGTACCAAGCCACGTGGCTAACACAGACAGGAATTATGGGTTAATTTAAGATGTACGAGTTAGTTAATGAGAAGCTTGAGCTAATTGCCAACCAGTTTATAATTAATGTAGACCTCTGTGTATTTCTTTGGGACTGAACAGCTGCAGGATAGGACAAGACAGAAACTTCTGTCAACAAAGAGGAAGGAGTAAATTGAAGGGAGGACCTATTTCTCCCCAATTGTAATTGTCATTGTCATTGTGATTTTAGTGTGGTTGAATGATAATTGACTCTATGGGCTCATATATTTGAATGCTTTGTCTGCAGTTGGTGGAACTTATTGGGAAGGATAAGGAATTGGGGCCTCATGAGAGAAGGTGTGTCACTGGGGTGGGCTTTTCATAAGCCATCTCCCTTCCCAGTTACCTCTCTCCCCCATGCCTATGGACAATATTGTGAGCCCTCTCTTTCTGCTTCATGCTTGTAGATCAGAGCTCAGTTCTTTTTTTTTTTTTTTTTTTTTTTTTTTTTTTCGAGACAGGGTTTCTCTGTGGTTTTTGGAGCCTGTCCTGGAACTAGCTCTTGTAGACCAGGCTGGTCTCGAACTCACAGAGATCCGCCTGCCTCTGCCTCCCGAGTGCTGGGATTAAAGGCGTGTGCCACCACTGCCCGGCCCAGAGGTCAGTTCTTAGTTACTGCTACAGTACCATGCCTGATTGCCTGCCAGCCTGCCTGCCCCCGTGCCTGTCTGCCTACCTGCTGCATGCTCCCTTTCCCTGAGGGTCACGGAAACTAGGAGCCTCCAAATTAAATTATTATTTTATAAGTTGCTTTGGTCAGGGTGTCTCTTCACATCAAGAGAAAAAAATAACTAAATAACATCTTCAAGACCTAAGTGTCAGTTCCAGATCAACCTCTCATTGGAAATTGCCGTGAGATTCAAAGTCTTTGTAATTGCTGAGTTCTGTACTCAAAGATCTGACCATTCACATTTGAATAATGAGCATCAATATGATTTAAATAGAGCATTTAAGAGACGCTCTGCTAGCATGAAAGAAAATAAATCTGTCTAGCAAATCCCTGTTGCTCTAAGTTATTCATTCCCTCCCCGCACTGGCAATATTTATTCCTCCCTCACTCTGTGTATCTAGTAGTGACTACCAATACAGAAGGAAGTGTCCCTTAGTCCTTGATGTTGGACATGGCAAAGGTAAACAGGTTGACAGAAAGGGTAAATAGGTACACTATGTTTCAGTGTGCCTTGTGGAATTTTGCAATTCTCTTGCAGAACAGACTCAAAGTGCTTCACAGTCAGAGAAATCCAACAGAGCAGGTAGGCTCTGTTGAGATCATCAAACCCCAATCCACCCAAAGACTCATAAACAAAGGATGTATAGATGTTCCAATGAGCGTTTCCTTGTCTGTTGGGGAGGTGACTGCCTACCAGTACTGCAGCCATGTCTGATGGATATGGTAGGTAAAAAAGGAAATCATTAAAAGAGAGAATCCTCAGCCAAGTATGTAGCTTTGATGTACAAAAATACATTTATTTTCAACAATTTCAAAACCACTGTCCTTTTTACAGTAGAAATATTCAAATGGAACAATAAAACCAAGAACAGTATATGTACATATACTGTATATATATAGATATGACTCATGCACTGTATTCCAGTGTTTGGTACACATATTGCAATTGTATGCCCCATTTAACCCTTGAAATGAAAAGGATCTTTAGAAACATTTCTAACACTGACCTACGCTGTAGCCAGCTAGATTTCTCTATCACATTCTCCCCGTGTCTCACAAGGAGGAACATGAACAGCATCCTGTGAAGGTTACTAGGTACAAAATGTGGCCTCTCCTCCCATATATATATACAGTATATCATTCTTTAAAACAGGTGTGCTCAGGCAGAGCCTGGAAACGAAAACAACGCTTATAGCATGGTGGAAAGTGATCCTACAGAAAAGAACTGGCATGTCAAACGTGTGGAGGGGCTGAGGTACTAGGGAAGTGAGGAAGGGCTTTGAAAGCCATTCACCTCAGACGCGAGGACTACCTTAAGGGAACTGGAGGCAGACGTCTGACTTTAAGGAAGTTGTGTACATCTGACAAGCAAACAGAACAGCTTTGCTAAATCATGTCTGACTAATATCATTAAGGGCTAGGCCTCTATTCGGCCTGCAGGGTTTGCACAGACTCGGGATTCCACAAAATGGCACCTCCAGTCTAGCTTCTGACTCTTCTCATTCCAGTAGATACTCAATGAGCCTAACATAGTGCCCACGGTCTGTTCTGAGCTCTGAGTAGCTTGGAACTCGCCATGAGCAATGCACATATTCTTGGAATCCAATTTCTGAAAGCAGAAATAACAAGAATCCTTAGATCCATTGTTCCTTCTTTAGAGAGTTATGCTTTCTTGGGCTGATAAATAGCATTCTTTTTGTTTGCTTTTTTTTTTTTTTTTTTGAGAAAAGGTCTTATTTCCCCAACTGGGTTTCAGTTTGAAGTCTCTACTAGGCCTTGTGTTACCTTCCATATTATCTCATGAAGAAAACAGCCCCCATGTTCTGAGATGCCAATAAAGTCTTTCCTTTGTTAACTGCCCCAAAGAAGCCCTCCCCGCCCACTTTATATACATAAGCAGAAATCAGCTATGGTGTGGACAGAGACGCAAGAGTTGAGTGTGACAGACATCTGGAGAGCATCCAGTATCCAACACATCAAGCAGGCTGGGGGGCGGTCGGCACTGAAGGTGAGGGCATAAGCCAACACACACATCTTTCTTTTTTTCTGTTTTCTTTTTTACTAAACATTAAATTATTTCTTAGGAAATAAAAAGCTATTTACATTGTAGTTATATACAATATGCCATCTGTAGCCTCAGAATTGACATGCACGAGGCAGGGCCTCTTTCAGAAAGGTGTGCGTGCCTTTGGCAGCTACATCCACTCCCCCCCCCTCAACCTACATCCTGCAATTGAACCGGGGAATGATATGTGTTGTGTGTGTATGCACTGTGGAGGGTGGCCGGGGCAGGAGAAATAGAAATGAACAAAAATCCAATTCAAAAAAAGGCAGAGGAACACAAGAATGTCTTTGCTCTACCACCAGCAGAGTAAAGCAAGGAGCCTGTGGGAAGACACATCCTTAACACAGACACAATCATGTATTCCTTCATCTATTGCCATCAGCTAAGGATGCCTTTGTTTCTCTCCCAAAGCTCAGTATCTGCCTGTTATTTATGAAGGAACCCTTGGTAAACAAAAGGTAAAAAAGACATTTTCGTTTTTCCATAATAACAGTAATAATAGTCATCAAAAATAAAAAGTCAGGAAGGTGGTTGACCACGTGGCTTCTTGGTTAAACACTAGTACAGTTGGGGATCTCCTTTGTGCTCTCGCTGTTTGCTATGGTGGCAATGCCTCCTGCAGGCAAGAAAAGACACAGAGACGAGACAGAGTCAGTTCCACAGGGCTGATGGCTCTTCCCTTTATTTACTGCCAAATAAGAGACTGCCTGGAACAGGCTGTAGTAGGTTTTAACTAAGTAGAGCATCTGGATATCCCTGCCAGATCACTAGCTTCTCAGCCACCTCCATAGAATATAGGTAGGACCAACATGTTGACAGCCATATTACATTATCTTCCATTGTGCTGCTCATTACAGCAATAGCTATGTATATATATAGTTAGAGGTGGCAAATGAATTCTGAAACAAGACTGTCACCGTAACCAGTGCTTTCCCCAGTCTTGCAGTCCACAACTGTCTGGTGGCACATGCATGCAATTCCAGCTAATGACAGAACGTTTGGAGGACACAGGACTTTGAGTGTGGTGGCACCGGCACACATACCTATGACCCGTGTATCCAGCTCTTTGTCCAGCAGTTCTTCGGGCTCAGTGAAATCACTGAGTGTGATTTTGGGGGCATTTTCACTTTGGCTGACTGATCCGATCATCTCCTGCTCCTTGTCATGTTGGACTTGGGCATAGATGTTTATCCAGGGGATTTTCCTACATGAGGTAGGAACAAAATCAAAGTGAGATAAAAGGGCAAGCCTGCTGTAAGCAATAAAAAGTGCTAGGGGTAAGTAGAGGAAATGCCAATTACAGGAACAGCCAGCATCAGAGAATGGCCTGGCCAGGCACAGAGACCCTGAAGCCAAGGATGCAAAGCTAGCCAGAGATCAAGATGCCCAGGTGAGATTGAACCTGTAGAACTCCCTTTAAAGGGGGCAATGATGTTGATGAGTTACTAAATAAAGTCTGAAAATATCCACCTGTTATTACATTTGCAAAGGAGCTGGACTTTGAGTCTTATGAGACTCAAATGGCATTTTTCACTAAGTTGGCATATATATAATTGATTATTTTGCTTTCTTTTATGAACAGCCCAAAATAAGAGACTCATAGCCATTGTTAGAATTTTTACAGCAATACACCTGGGTCAAGTATATAAAATATTTTGATAGTTTCCACCCTCTGCTTAATGGGAATAACAGTAGCTTCATTTTTAGCATTAAGAGTATGTTAAAGAAAAGATTAATAAAGGTAAGAGAAAGACATAAAAGGAGTAGGTTTTGAGACATGAGACAGTCAGTTTAGGACTGGAAGAAAGAAAGTTCAGACTGAAATCTTACTGAGACTGACTTTTTCCCCAACCCCTCTGGCACAATCTCCTGCCTAACTCTCTTCCACTCTCAGCAGGCTCCTCCCCATAGTGCTCCCCATACCCTTATGAAAACAGCTTTCAACCATGGTCTTCAGTATAATGCGACTTGTGACTCAGACTCAAATGGGATGGATCTGGGATCTTCATTCTGCCAAGTGCTCAAGAGTGGCTTATATCAGTACCTCTCAACACTGAGCTGTAAGAATCTACACAAAGCATTCTTCCTTCTGGGGACTTGACATTGAACCTACTGTTCCCTCTATCTATAGGGGATATCTACTGCTCTCTCTATCTTTAGAAGATATCTACAGTTCTCATGGTGATGTTTCATCCCCGTCCTTCAGAATTTGGCTCATGTATCACTCCTGAAGGCTCCTCTGATCCCTGATCTCTCCTGGTTTAATGTGCAATTGCAAGACAAAGTCTACTAAAGTAGTCAGGTATGAGTTTAGTTGGTTATAGTAGCTCATGTTTATTCATTTGTTTTTCTGTCATTCTCACTCGACGGGCAAGGTCTAAGTGGACTATGTTCACAGCTGTACAGACAGCACACAGTTTTACTTAATAGATGTTTTTTGAGGGGATGAATAAAATATTCAAATCCTGTGCTCGATGCATTTTTCTAGACCAGTTTTCAATATAATGGCTGTACTTTTATGCTGGCATTGTATAACCAGAAGATATTTTTTTTTACTTCATTGAATGATGTGGATATTGAACTAAATTATAAAATGACAAAAAGCCAGTAAATATCCTCTAATGTCTAGTTCAACCTAATGTATTCCATGTATTCCTAAAGGTCCATCTCTCTCTTCTAGTAGGATTTTCATGCTTGTATCTTCTTCATTCTATTCCAACCCCAAATGAAGCCAAATATGTAATGAAGTTTTCCAGAATAACTCTCATAGGAAACTCTGAAAGTAGCTTTTAAGCACATGCTTTTCTCTACTTTTCCTCTATGCTCAATTTTCATGTCTTGGTTTTCTTTCCATACATAAAAGGTTGTATCCTCACGTTTCCTACTGGTCTGTACCTGTGGGACCCAATTTATGATACTTTAAATGTGCACGATCTTGGAGGCAAAACCTGACACACTCCATGAATGTACATAATTAAAAATTCAGGGGTTGTAGTATCAACTCAATTGACATAAGGACTTGTATAGCATCCATTGAGCTATGGGTTCAATCCCTAGCATCCCACAATTGGTGTGCATGCCTATAATTAGAGTGCTTAGGAGGTACATGCATGAGGATCAGTTCAAAGTCATCATCAGTTATATAATGTGTTTGAGGCAAGCCAGAAATAAAGGAAAAAAGAAAATGCAGAAAAAAGATAACTAGATAGATGAAGATAGATAGATGACAGATTATAGATAGATAGATAGATAGATAGATAGACAGACAGATAGATAGATGATAGATAGACAGACAGACTTAATTGGCTTTTACTTTGATTTTTAAATAAATCCACATATAGTCTATGAATTAAATTACTTCTATCCAGAAAACTACAATTGCTCATAAATGTGAAGTTCAACTATAATGTTACTATTCACTAGGTCTAGGGGCAGACGTAGTGTATTCCTGATCATACAATTTGTTATCCACCTTTCCTGCTTAGCTAAAGACACCTGAGAGTGTTTGTACTCATTAGGCCTTACAAAGACTGCTTACTTTATTTCAGTCCCTGAAAGTAAACATGTTTTCATCTTCAATAGATGACTGGAAGGGACTGGCTTTGACATCACAATTTGTAACATTATAAGAAGCTGTCAAGTTGCTTTTCATTGCTTAACACATTCACTTGTAGAATTTTTGAAGATGTCAGTCAAGTTTGAGCTCTGTGTTTCCATAAAGAGATGGAGAAATGTGTCTTGGGCCACATATCCATGCAGGTTTAAATAAGAGGAATAAGCTGGGGGAGTGCAAGTATCCTAAAAAAGCAGGCAATCAAACCAAATCAGGTTCCGTTTATATTCATTTTCTCCAGCTATGAAGAAAGCAGATTTGAACTATAATGAAAGCCCTATTGAAAGAAAAATAGGTAGGAAGAAATATAAGGGCTCTAAAATTTTCTTGAATAACCAGAAAAACATACATAATGATAGAAAGCAGGTCTTTCTTGTTGAGGATTTTTCAGAGAGTAAAATCACATTGCAAGAAATTTTAATTATATTGCTAAGCCTTCTGGAAACCACAGTCACCATCTACGAAGCAGATGCAATGTGAAGGGTGTGGTGCTATTTATTTGAAGGATGTTTGGTGATCTTATTTCTCTCTCATTTTCTTAACTAACTTTATTGGGTGATTCTAAGTGCATAGAGCATAGTAGGAACTCAATATGTATTTGTTGGATGAATGGATGTTTAAATTAGTTTGTACTGGTAGTCCTATCAAGAGAAAAATTTGCTTGTATAAACAGTAGAGTCAATAACCTAGAAATAAAAGTGCAACTGTCTTCATTACCTTGCTGAGCCATTCATCAGTGTTTGGTAGCCAGGTGTAACTACATGTGTTTTGATGAAAGTCAACATGAAAAACTGAGCTACCATATCACTGCAGATGTTTTGATGCATGTTCACTGTTACAGAAATGCTACTGGATGGTAATGAACAAAGCAGAGGAGAATGAGAGATCCAGGAGGCTGCCTGACATTTCTTTGTTTGCTAGCTGGCATACCCTGCACAGTCACCAATGGGATTCTACAAGATGGGAAGAAAAGAAAAGGCCAGAGAAATAAAAGAAAATTTATCCGAGTATCAACCAAAGGCCTGGAGCATTGGGAGGTAAACACAGAACAGGAACATAGACTAGGAAAGTAAAGGTTATCTTTTGGCTTACTGCTGTTTATCAAGTTTGACTGGCACTAGACCACTGCCAGAAAAAGAAAATTTGGGCTGATAATTGAGAACTACAAAGTACAGTAATTCTGAAACATCATTATCTGAGTGGATTCAAGTACAAAAGTCTACAGAGTTAGAGTTGTCTACATAAAGAAGTTGGCTGTCTAGGGAGTTTAGCCTTTTTTATACATTCAAAGTTCTGAGTCATAAGATATCTTGCATTAATTCGAAGAGTATGATGAACAAACTTGGATCTTGCAGGATTTCTATTGGCTCTCATCCCCATCTACCATGGGATGCTAGAACAAGACAGTGACATTTTACTCAGTTGGTAGTCAGTTCCCGGTCTTTACATTCCTTACAGCCTAGAGATTCTCACAGACACATACTTGGGTGACTGACATTCTGTTTTACATAGAATTTAAGTACATCCATAAAATGGTGTCTTGTCTTATTAGACATTTTCCCTTTAATTACAACAAAGGGTTTTTCCTGTCTTCAAAGCAAACAGAAGTAGATGGACTCAGACACCTTGACCCAAAAGTACATGACTCCTCATTCACATTCATAAGTCCACATATTACTTCCATAGTGAAGTAATGCCACCCTGTCTTTCCAGTGAGCGTGGGAAAGAGTTGAGAGATTCTTGTCCTTGTTGCCAACAGCAAGTTTTATATTGAGTAGAAAAGACATTCCTAAGCACGAGAAACATCCACTGGAGAAGAGAAAAAGGGCGAGGGAAGAGTAACTGCCCCTCCACCATGTCCACCTCCTCTACATCCACAGAGATTATCTTCACAGTCCAGGAACACTCACAGATCAAGACATGTTTTAAAAACTCACATAATTAATAATGTTATCTTCCTTTTACCCAGGCTCCTCAATTAGTAAGACTCTTCCTCAAAATTTTTGGGAGGCTGTTATTGTGTATATTAGTTTATGGCCCATGGACATCATTGGTACACACAGTCCCCGATTCTGCTATTAATAATACTCAGTATTATCAAATTTTCTTGACTACTTAGTATATATAAGTTACAACTATTAATACGTTTAATTCACACAACATAACCGTAAGATATAATTGTTTTCCACATCTTACAAGTGAGGAAATGAAGTATTAGAGATATAAATACAGTTGTCGAAGAGTATAAACGTCAGAAGGAAAACTGAGTCCATGTGATTTCAGAGTTTATATCCCAAATCAGTAAGCCTCTTGGGAGCTCTACATAATTTGAATGCTAGTGCATAATTGTTCATTTTAACTCCATTCTTTTTGCTAATGTCCTATTTATACTATTATGTCACCCTTCCTGGGACTTTCAAAAATAATTTCTACTTACTAATATATATATTTGCTTGAAGAGTTTCTTTTAGAAACAGTAAAAGAAGGAAACAGGAACAATTTATAATATACAACATTTTATTCTTTCTTTTTTTTGAAAACTTGAATCATAGTCTCATATAACCCAGGATGACCTCAAAATTACTGTGTAGCTAAAGATGATCTTGAACTTCTGATTCTCCTGGCTCCACCTTTCAAATGCTATGATTACAATCAGGTGCCTTATATCGGGTTTATATAGCAGTTGGGATCAATCCCAGGGCCTTGAGCATGTTAGATAAACACTTTACACATTGAGTTATATGTCCATCACCTACCTCGCAGGCTGAAACAACAATTGGATAGCAACAATATGAGATAAGGAAACATAGGTATACAGTGTACATAGTGCATGTGTTTGTATTCATTGAAAATGAAGGTTTTTCTCTGTTTAACTACTCTGCATGGCTGTTGGCCTCTACGGAAACACTTCTGGAATATCTGAGAACTTACTTCAGAACATGGGTGAGATTTGAGAATCCTCTCACACCTTAATTATGGAGAATAAATCAATTTGAAAACTAATCCCTATTTTCTTAATCTGTTAAACCTACAAAATTTATCTAGGTCTGATTCTCAAACACATTCATTCCCTGATTCCGAGTCACTCCTAACTTTTCCCCAGCACTAAGGAAAGCATCAAGAAAAATGAAGATCACATTGTAGATATGCGCTGACGAACATCGGTCATAAGAAGAGCCAGCTGCAATGAACCTCACTTGGAGCTACAATCGGACGGACAGTAACACTTACCTTTTAAACTTGTAGATCAGAAACACAGCCAAGCCGACAAACACCACTGACAATAGCATAAGCATGGCAGAGCTGCTGTGCCCAGCGCTGGAGTCCACCAATGGAGCTGGGGCGGGGAGAAGAGAGGTGCTCAGGATGAAGCTGGAGCGAGAGTGGAGACACTGGAGAATGGAGGCTGGCTGCCCACCCTGATTTCCAGTCTCCAAAGGCCTGTATGCTACTTGGGCACTGGACATGCTCTGATGAGAATTATTCTAAACTTTCACGGAAACTTAAGCTCCTCTGTTGTGTCTGGGAACACTTACTGGTTAGGGTATATACTGAGTACATGTGACTCACTGAGGGAGTAAAGGTCTTGCAATTTTTGTCTTATTAGTCTTCTTAACAATGTGGCAGGATACTGATAACTTTGGGTTTACCATAAATAAAATCTTAAACTGTTTTCTCTCCTTCTACCACACTCTGTAGGTATAAGTCCCCTAGATGGTGAGCCTTAGGAACTCTTTAGCAGAAAATTCTGCCCACCCAATAAGCAGACTATCCAGAACCCACATGCCCATGTCCAATAGGACATGCCAATTCTATTCCTTTGGTAAGGCACCCAGTGACAGCTACCTGATCCGACTTCCCACATGACTCAAATTCTGTAAATGGAATGGGATCTCAAAGTTTCCTGAGTTGACCTCTTATAGAGACTCAGAATCAAAGACCTTTGAAGAACCCAGGTACCACCCACATAACCCAACCACCTCAAATATAAAGTCAAAGAAATATAACATTTTCTCAAAATAGTATTCGGAATTCAATAATAAAGCCACTTGCAAAAAAGTCTTCCTGCAGTAGCTCCCAAGATACCATCAACCCCGTATCACACATACTGGCTTAGGTGCTGCATCATCTATGGAAAAGGGTTCAGAGAGTATCCCTTCCTTTTTCTGCTCAAAATCATAACTCATCCGTCTTCACATTCTCTGAATCCAGCAAGTACTCACCTAACGTCAGCTGTGTGACATATACAATGACCTGGACCCCTGGCTTCAGCTCAAACTGTACCAGGTTTTGGTTTAGCGCATTAAATACTGTCTCTACAATCTGTAAAACAAGAGAGAGGGTTCATGGGCAGACATGACAAATGATAGTACTCCCTTATAAGTCAACTGTCAAAAAAAAAGTTCATTCATGAGATAAAGACATCTTTATCAACTTGGTTCTCATAGCTACAGAGCTTTCATGAGACAGAGAAGTAGAAAGGCAGAAAGAGGCAAGTCAAAAAAAGAAAGAGCAGCTTTCCAAAGCTCCCCATGAATGAGATCTCCAACAGACATAGTATTTCATTCAACTTCTAGCTTAGACTTCTTTCATCCCTGCCTTTATAAGCAGAGGCCTGTTGTGGGTTCAATGGAAGAATGTCAACACATCGTTAGTTCTTTAATCTGATCAGGTAACACACTGGGTACAGAGGCACCCGCAAGGATTGAAGCCCAAGCAGAATCCCATCCCAATTCTCTGCATATTCTCTTCCACAGACAGTGGGAGGCAAACATCAAAGAAGAGGCTGCCTCCTTTTAAGGGATAATTTTTTCCTTTTTCCACAGCAAGTCTCAGAACACACAACACTGATTTAATCACTCTCTGATTCCCACGTGAAAGCTGAGGCTCACTTAGCCTGTTGTCTCCAAATCTTATCTGCCTGTACACACCTTAATATCACAGCTGCTATCCATCACTGTAATTACCTGTTTATCTAAATGGATGGATAGTGGAGCTTCCAAATATAGTTCATGCTTGCTACTTGCTATTTCAGAATAATGAAGGCTTAGAAAAGTGATATGTACACCAAGAAGATGGATTTGTTTTTGAGTGACTTTAACATACACCCCACATGTGAAGAATTCCTTCAGTCCAGACAAAAGGATACCAGCACTTCTCTTGCCTGAGCATTATGGACAGGTGTCACCCAAGCCAGGTGAGAACTGGAAGAAGGATGCAGGAGTCTGCGCAATGGTTACTCCACATAGCAGCATACGTGTTTAAATCACACAGCCTTTCAGCAGCTTTGTTCCCTCTTATTTCCATTTCTCTTTACTTAGCATCATGAGGAGAAAGGAGAGGGCAGCACAGCGTGCAGCCAGCAATATCCCAGTGGACGCAAAAGCGATAGGAAGAAACAGCACACTAGAGCCTATTTGTTTCCAGAACTGTGCGCTCATCACAAGAACCATGTGTCCAACAATGACAGTCAGTCATAATCCACTTTGGAAATAATGCTCCTTTTGTCAAAGCAAAACCCATCTTTCTTCAAAGAAAAGTGTCTAAAAGCAATATGTTTCCTCCCCAGAATACTGACCAGCGTCGCTAGGGCCCATGCAGTTGAAAGACCTTATTCCCACAAACAGATAGGGAAACGCCAGTATGCGTGACCCTGTCTGCCTCTGCCTCTGTCTCTGTATTTATATCTGTCCCTTTCACTCTCCCTCTCTCCCTCACCAGGGGAGGGCACGAAAGGCTCAAGAATGCCAGGCTCTGGAATAAGTGAGGCTGGGACACTATTCTTATCCTTGTTTGTTATGCATAGGGTTGATAACTGCTCAAGATCCAAGATGTTGGGACCAGAGCCACCGGCTGACTGGTAGGTTGCTCTTGCTCTTCGACTAGAGACCACTTTATGTTAGCACAGAGCCTGGTGTGGTGGCAGGTGTCCCAGTCGACGGTCTGTGACTTACTTGCTCTAGATCCCCTTCGTGGCCTTTCCTCCTCTCTGTCAGGTTCTTGGGTGGGAGGATGAAAAGCTCTGCTGAAGTGGGGAGACCTGGGAACACAGCCACGAGAATCTGGTCTTCTGGGACACTGGTGACCTGCAAAACATTTAAAGAAAAGAGTTAGGGTGGAAGTGCCAGCCTTCCATAGACCAGTAGCTAGGAATGGAGTATTCATACCCTTAGACCCAGTATGATGTTTTTAAAACGTCGTAATCTAGACCCAGGCTGCAGTGTACACCCGGACTGTCCTTCTGTTACCTCTCAAGCTGCCAGCTAACACTCCACTGCCTTCTCTGCCCTCACTTTCAGTTGTCCTGAAACTCAGAGAGTATTCCAAATGATTCCTCAATGGCATTTACTGGGAGCATTTACAAAAGTTTGTCTTATATGGTCTACTTCTTTTTTTTTTATTGAGAAAACTAGACCAGCGGCTCAAACTTGAATAGAATGGGTCCAAATGAGGAGTAAGCAGTCACAAAGAAACATGCAGGGGCATGGTGAATTCAAAGTAACAGCACAAGAGCACTTGTTTCTCAGTTAAAGTAGGAATGCTTTGAGGTTAATAGAATTATTGGTGTGGCTACAGTGGAAGGAGAGCCACTCACCGGGACTGGAAAGATGAAAAGGAATTGATAACTATCATCAATTTGCTTTCCAAAAGAATTTATTTCAGACCATAAAAGTACTCAGGTTCTTCAATCTGTAACTGTAACATGTTTAGTCCTAAGGAAATGATTCAAAATGTCTGAAAACCATACATAGCAATAAACATGACATTATCTAAGGTAAAAATAAATGGGAAGCTTAACCACTCAAAAATTAAGAAAATACTGCTATAAGCACATGGGAAAATATTATTCTATGTTGCAGGTGATGTTGAACACTATATGAGGTCATGTGGTTACTTATAATGACTGCATACTCACTTTATTTCTGTACAATTCTTTCATTACAAGTTTATAAAAATATAAATGTATATAAGATATAAATTCTAAATCTTAAGATGGGATTATGGGTGACTTTTTTCTATTCTTGAGCATCTGATTTTATTGAGTTCTGTTATTAAATATTTAAAAGGGCCAAACTTCTGATGGAAAAAAATGGGTGAAAATGAACTAAATTTTCCTGTATATTATTCTTTCCTGTGTGTATTGATGTTC
Source organism: Microtus ochrogaster (assembly GCF_000317375.1). NCBI lineage: Eukaryota > Metazoa > Chordata > Mammalia > Rodentia > Cricetidae > Microtus > Microtus ochrogaster. The sequence continues at coordinate 76,510,084 of NC_022015.1, read as the reverse complement.
TTTGATTAAGAAAAATGTCTATTCTCTCAATATAAATATGACAGAGGATGTGTGTTTCAGCTGAAATGCCACCTCACTTAAAGGATTCTCATGTGACCATCCACCTGCAATTATGTCTTCCAGGCTATTCAAATCACAATTGTCACCACACCACACTTCAGGGACACTGATTATGTCCACCATTGCCTACAATTGCATCTGTTAGTTGCAGTCTTTTTTTTTTTTTTTTTTTTTTGGACAGATGTTGACTGTGTGCTTACCCAGGCTTCCGCATCCCCAGAAATCTTTGAGGATACTTCACTATTCTAAAGTTGCTTGTCATGGTAGAAACTCAATGAACCAATGATGCTTGCCGAATTGAATGGAGGCAGAAGGGTAGATTGTTGCCTATTTGCTCAGCTCTAATTCCTATGTAGAACTAGGCTTAATGATTGGAGCTAACTCTCAGGGTTACTATAAACTAAAGAGAGCCAGGAAGGCAGAAACAGCAATAAAGCCTAAAAAAAAAATCTACCAGCCACAAAGGCATTGCACTCCCACAGTGGTTTTCCAGACATATTAGTATTGTGTGGGGATGCATGACCACCAAATATCTGGAAGTCACAGAGTCCTAGTACACAGAGCAGGAAGACCTTCTCCTTATCAGCCAGAAGTAGCAAGTATTAAAGCCCAAGAAAGAGTGAACCATTTTGATACAGACAGAAGTTTCTGTCCTGCTTGATCCCACATATATTCAGTACCAAAGAAACACACAGAGGCTTATATCAATTATAAACCATTTAGCTTATTAGCTCAGGCTTTTTATTAACTAGATCTTGCAACTTAAATTAGTTTGTAATTCATGTCTATGTTTAGCCACGTGGCTTGGTATCTTTTCTCAGTGATACCAAGATCTTTTCTCATCTTGCTTCCTCTGCATCTGGCTGGTGACTGACTCTCTGCCTTTCCTCTTCCCAGAATTCTCCTAGTTTGGTTGCTATGCCTATACTTTCTGCCTGGTTATTGGTCAATCGGTGTTTTATTGAAGCAATATGAGTGGCAAATCTTTACAGTGTACTATATCATTATCCCACAGAATTTTGAGGATTACCTAACAAAGCGAAGAGGTGAACCTGCCAGTGCCTTGGCTGGTATGATCCTCCTTGTTTCATCTCAGGAAGGGTCTGTCAGGGGTCACAGAGGGAACCTTGAAGCTGTGCATCTACACACACTTAATCCTGTCTAAAGGGACGTGTGATTAAGAAACTGACCTCCTGCTGGGCGATGGTGGCGCACGCCTTTAATCCCAGCACTTGGGAGGCAGAGGCAGGTGGATCTCTGTGAGTTCGAGACCAGCCTGGTCTACAGAGCTAGTGCCAGGACAGGCTCCAAAACCACAGAGAAACCTTGTCTCGAAAAACAAAACAAAACAAAACAAAAAAAAAAAAAAGAAATTGACCTCTTGAAGTTTTGTTTGTTTGTTTGTTTGTTTTGCTTTGTTTTTGGGACAGGGTTTCTCTGTAGCTTTGGAGCCTGTCCTTGGACTAGCTTTTGTAAACCAGGTTGATCTTGAATTTACAGAGATCCACCTGCCTCTGCCTCCTAGTGCTGGGATTAAAGGCGTGTGCCACCACCACCAAGCTGATCTCTTGAAGTTTTAAGGACTAGGCAACAAGATATACACAGTATCCAAATGGTTTGTATGTAAAACATGATCCCACCCTGGATGTACGCTATGGCCTGAACACTCGTGATCTACCTACAATTTATGTTTGAAGCCTCAGCATCAATGGGATAGTCATGGAAGGAAGGGCTTGGAGAGGGTGATTAGGCCATGAGGGTAGGACAGTCATGAATGACGTCAGTACCCTTATTCAAGTAGTTCTAGATAACTACTTTGGCCTCTTTCCACTGTGTGAACACAAAGTGAGAAAATGCCATTTATGGATCATGCTCTTATCAATGACTTGGTCATCAACTTTCTAGCATGGAGAATTTCAAGAGATAAATTTTTGTTATTTGTAAGTCAATCATTGTACAGTAGCCCAGACAGAATAAAGAGGCTGTCTTATTCTTATCTCTTTCTATGAATAATTCCTTTATAGAGAGTTTGAAGTTTCCTTAAGATACTGCCAACAGGAATTCCCCTCTATCCTCCTCACTAACTTACTCTACTTCCTTCCTATCAGCTCCTTTTCCAAATCTTTCCCTGTGTTTTCCCCCTCTGCTTTGAAGCATGTTAGCAGTTTGATTCCCTGATCCCACTTTCCTCCCAGGCAAGACTCATGATCTCTACAGCATTGGCTCAGACATTGCTGCTCCATCTTGAATCTCTGATTGACCTTCAGGTCCACATTCCCAGCTGTTCATGTTCATGCAATCATTTCTCATGTCTTCCAAATTCACATCAAATGATCAAACCCTATCACTGTTCCCAAATACAGTCTCTGCTACATAGTCCTAAATTAGTTAGTGGCAAGAATACCTCATATCTATTGTTTGGATTACAAAGTTTTTCTTTTCCTCTCACCTATAAGTTCCTAGTACTTTTGTTGTTCATTATATTCATGATCCCTTGTCTCTTTTCTCATTGTGATTTAATTTTACATGGTCTACACAACCCCTGTTTTTGTTTGAAAGCATCTCCACATCCTGCCCTTTCTGCCTAAGCATCCTTTCTTCTGCATTGCCACAGCAATAGGTGCCTGACATATATGTATATAATTTTCTGCTTAAAGGAAACATCATACTTTTCCCATCCTCTGATGCCTACAACTTAACTCTTCTGATTCTTCACACTATGATTTAACCACAATAGTCCATTACTGACCACTTTGTTCTCCTATCAGAGAGATTGACCACACCAAACTCTTTGTCATTTCTGCAAAATACTGAGCGCTTCTAGCAGGAATTGGCTTTGCATGTACTGTTCATTCTACCTGAAAGGTAAAATCTCTTCCCTATTAATTGGCACATATCCTTTAAAATACAGTTCAAATATCTTCATTGGAACCACTCCAATAGTTCAGGAAACATCTATTGAATTGATTGCATGGGTCAGCCTTGCCATCTCCAGGATAGGGAAGTCACACATTTCTCCATGCTTTTTGGAGATGCTGGCTATGCCTCTACATTACAGAACAAATAGCACATTAATTAGACTTACTTATCCACTTAAATTAAATGTTTTACTCATTGTTGTATTCTAGTATGTATTTCCAAGACTTGTTAACAACAGTCTTATTTTCCCCACAGCAAATATAACTTTGACTTAAATAAATAGCTGTATTTCCCTGGTGGGCTGCTCTGTTTCTTAGCTGTGTGGACAACAGTAACCTAGTGAACTTAAATATCTATTTAAGAAGGACCTAATCATAGGCAAATTGCAGATAAATGCATAAAATTAGTAGAGATTCATCAAGCTGTATCCATTTCATTAGGAGTGTCAAGACCCTGTCTCAGAAATACTTGGACAAACACCGAGCCAATTTCCATCTTCAGACACTAGACTAGACTCTATTCTATTCCCAGCTGTACTCTAATGTCTCCTTTTTTTTTCCTCCTCCTTACTCAGTTCTGACTTTTCTTTATTTCTTTCTCTAGGTGTATAAAAAATCCTCATCTTTCTTTGGAACAGAATTTTGAACTATTGGTTCTGTCATCTATTGCTTTTTTTGGTCTCAAAGAATCAGATACAGTGAACTCACCTTAACCAGAGCTCTCTTGATAACATTGCCAATGTCTTGCCTCCACTCGGGAATATCGGGGTTATGGTAATCCAGGTTTGGCGAGAAGGATAAGAGTTGTGACTGGAAGTACTCTGCAAGAAGACAGAATGTGCAGGTGAAGCTGGCAGAGTGACATGCGACGCTTTGATGGGCCACGGACCCACCGCCATGTACATTAGAAACCAGTTCTCTTTCACAAGGTTTCGGCTACCTTTCCTTATTTTCAGTTGCTCTTTGGCGTCTGAAAAGAAAGGCCACCAAGAGTAGATTTGTGCTCTTCCTCGTGTTGTTAACTCCCATAAAGAATACTGGTTGAAATGAAAGACAAGCAGGGAATCCCAGAGGAGATCTGAATTCCCTTCTGTGTATCACAGAGACAGACCAAAGCACAGCAATCAGGAATGGCTGGGATGGATGCTTTTCAGCTCTCTCACCGCAGTTCCATTGTTGATTATTCGCTAAAAATCCCTCGCAGGTGTGGAAAGTAGGTTAAACTTTGTCTCTGGAAGTGTAAGGTAATGCTTGATTTCTTGACCTGGTTAGTAAGTACACACGTGTATCCACTTGGTGCTAATTCATGAAAACCAGCATTTCTGATGTATCCACTTTACAGTGTAACATTTACACTCCTACAAAAATATTTACTTCAGGTCCCGATAAGGGTCTCCGGTGGTCAGCTGGCATAAAAGCAGGAAAAGAACTCACTGGGGCAAAGTTGGAGAAATATGGCTTAGTCAGAGGCTCACATACATTCATGCAACTTTTTAGAGAAACTACAATCATAGTGGCCGTCTGGGCACTCCTGGGAGGTCTGAAGGGATGGAAGCATAGGATCACTAATTTCACTTAAAATAAATGTAATTAAGAACTGTGTCCCATGGTTTAGATCATGGTGGCAACTCCATGTATCACCTTCTCTACCTTCATGTATGCTTATATTCATTTTTATTGCTGTGCTTTCATAGTGCATTGTATTAAACTTCATAAGAACATTTTTGCAGATCCACATATCCCTCCATAGAGGACCCCCATTCTAACTTCTCCTTTTAATATATTTTATTCTCCTAGGCAGTTTTGCTTCAACTTTCATGACACATATGATGTGTATATAGCTACATAAGCTAACGATTTTAGCATCATTATAAAGCCTTCACAGACAATGATGCTGGAATTTCAACAATCAAGAAAGGAAAACCATATTACTCTGCATAGGTCATCTCATTATCCAAGATATAAGTCCTACAGTGTGGAAGGCATCACTCCTCTGGTTTGTAGATCATTGTCCCATGTCATACAGTAAGTGCTGTACATACAATGCAAACACCTTAACAGATCATCAGATCTAGCTCCTTCTACGGTTCCTTGACTTTCTCTTTCCTTTAACTATAATAAATGTGATTGTCTAATAAGTACTCCAAACATGTGATCTAGATATACCACAAGCTGTGTATCTCCACAAGGGACAACAGATGCCTAACTGTGATCTGCCTTTTTTTTTTAAATTTTATTTCTCCATCCAATGAAGTCTATATTGGTGGACTTCAGTGTTCTCCCTAAAAGTTGGCAAATTCTAAACCAGTTTATGGTTGGCACTAGTATAGGAGGAGGGAAGTACTTGAACAGAAGAAAGTATCACATGACCAGGACCAGAGCTTACCATGCACTGCAATTTCCTTGGTGTCTTGGATGAGAGCATTCCCAGCAGCTACCTGCACAGTGATGGTGTTGGTTCCCTCTGCAAGGAATGTGAAAGAGATGCTGCTGTCCAAGGTGATGAGGGGCTGCAAGAAAGAGAACAGCAAGATCCCTTCAGCCTTCCATGAGGTACCAGGTTTCCTTCCCTTCCTGTAAATCTCAGAATGCCATGCATATTCAGAGAATGACAGCTCTCAGGGAAGTTCTTCAGTTAAAAAAGAAAATAAACTAACAATTTTATTTGATTTCCCAAAACTCTGGCTATATCTCCAGAACTAGAAAGCATATTAATCAATTTAAGATTCTGAAAATTTAAACCTTAACACCGAGTGACACTCTAGTTGTCATATCACCTTTGTTCTTTCTCTTAGGCAAAATTAAATCAGCTTTTAATGCCTGTATCTGATGGCTGCTGGAGCAAGGAATCACTTCCTGTCACTACCCAGTGTCCCTTGTGTTTTACCCCATACTTCTTTGGGCTGCAGAGACTTTTCAAAGAAGTGACCTGTTACGTCAGTATCCCCTGACTTAAGCACGGTGTCATTCTTACAACAGAAAACACATGCAAAACAAATCCAGTGGCCTTACAATTGATTTTCTGGTTGAATTATGTCTGTTTTCCCTTGCAACGCATTTTCTCCATTTTTATTAGTTTGAGAATGTACACACATGCATATATAATAGGTTGTGATTTAGTTTTCTTTTTGCTTCCTCCTGACTTAGCAAAAGATAGAGACTTATCAAGGACAAAAGGAGACATAGAATGCAAGAAAGTTCTTGAGGAAGGGAAGGCAGAGCTTGAGATGGAAGAGTCAGTATCCAGCAGCTTTCTTAGGACCTTTCTCATGATCCCTGTGCTGTGGAAGGTGAGGGATAACAGCTGGAGGCTGGGTAAGGCACACAAGGAAATGTTTCAAGCACAGACTAGCAGACTCCCTATTCCCTTCACTCATAGGGACAACAAGATACAGAATGATAATGTAGCTTGCTGAAGTACACACAGAACTGCTCTCTAAGGGGGGTAAGTATCTGCCAATGCCCACAGTGTATTCATCATTGGCTGGATATGGGCACCCAGAGAAATGCAAAGGCCCGGAGATGTGGTTTTTAGACAGTGTTCTTTCTATAAGACTGAAATCCTTCTATTCTCACCATATTTGACAGGGCTTCTGAAGAACTAATTTGATTTCCTCTATTTCAAATTCTATAGCACTCCTTTATGATCAGGCTCATGGTTGTTGGGCAGAATCAGAGATACTACCCCAAGCTTCTGATATATTTTCTTCTCTCTTTATTGAATAAAAAAGGAAGGGAATATATAAAGAAATACCATTTCCCCTCAGCTGAAGACAGCTCCCGAGGTGTAGGCATTATTTATCCTACATATGGCTTCAGAATGGCACCCGTGTGCTTTTGGAGATGAGCAAAGGATAAGGTAGAAATGGATCTGTCACTCACACCATGATGCCATGAGTGTTTAGAGCCCTGTTTCTTTAATATTTTGCTTATTTTTATTCTATGTGTATATATGCTGTACCTACATGTACTCTGTGTATGACGTGTGTAGTACCTGCAGAGGCAAAAGAGGGTATCAGATCCCCCATAACTGGGGGCTAAGAATTAAATCCTGGTCCTCTGAAAGAGCAGCAAATAAAATAATCTTAACTGCTGAGCCATCTCTCCAACCCTACAGTCATGCTTTGAGAAGTATGCTGAAGACAAATGGGGCTCTGTATGGTGGTGTCATTCACGTCATGGAAAGATAGAAGATCCACAGCCATGAAATGAGAGGCTATGTGTATCACATTGCTGTTGTCTCCTGAATGACAAGAACAGTGACTTAAAACTCAAGACCCAGCAATAAAATTTTGGGTATATATCCAAAGGATGCTCAATCGTGCTACGAGGGCCTATGCTCAACTATGTTCATAGCAACTTTGTTTGCCATAGACAGAAACTGAAAACAACGTAAATGCCCCTCAACTGAAGAATGGATAAGGAAAATGTAATACATTTACACAATGGAGTACTACACAGCAGTAAAAAATAATGACACCTTGAATTTTGCAAGAAAATGGATGGAGCTAGAAAACATAATTTTGAGTGAGGTAACCCAGACACAGAAAGACAATTAAGACATGTACTCACTCATAAGTGGTTTTTAAATATAAAGCAAAGAAAACCAGCCAACAAATCACAATCCCAGAGAACCTAGACAACAATGAGGACCCTAAAAGAGACATACATAGATCTAATCTACATAGGAAATAGAAAAAGACAAGATCTTCTGAGTAAATTAGGACCATAGGGAGAAAATTGAAGGGGAGGGGAGAGGCAGGAAAGGGAGCAGAAAAAATGTAGAGCTCAATAAAAATCAATAAAAATGAGCAATTTTCATAGATGTATATAATAAAAAATGGTTGCCAAAGAAAAGGGAATTGGAAATATACAGTACTATGTTTTTAAAAAGAAATACAAACTTAGTTTTAAGATGAAAAAAAAAAAGAACTCTGGCTCCATCTCTATTTGAATGAATGGCTTTAGGCAACATATATGTCTGTTCTAGGTCTCCTCTTTATCTGTTTAGAGAAAAGGATAACACTGTGGTCCCAGTATCTCAGAGTAGCCAACAACACAGTGCTTATGAACTTCTGGAGAAGTCTTCATTATTGTGGTCTCTAAAACAATTGTTTGTATCTAGGATATGATACAGAAACAACTATACTTATTTTCTTCAGGTATTATATAACAATTAAAAATAAAATACAGAATTTATGTCTAAAACATGAACTTTTGGAGTTAGGTTATCTCTGAGAAGTCATTCCGAGATTGACTTAAGAGATTGACAAATGGCTGTGGCTACATTTTGCTTACTACTATTGCATATTGTATTAAGCCTTATGAGTCAGAGGCCTTCCAAGATCTTTGAAAACAAAATAAGACATCAAGATGTAATAGTACAATGGTTAAAAGTTATTTTTAAATGAGAATGCCAAACACTGTTGAAACTACAAAGCAAACTATTTTGGTAGAAATATAAAAGAACTACAACCATTTTGAGGAAAGTTTGGTTTGTTAGAAATTGTGAGAACCTTTCCCATAGTGATTTGCCATTTCACATGTCATGATCTGCCACTGTAGTCTTCAGAATTTAGTTAAGAGAAAACAAACATGTACATTTAATGAAATTCGTAGCAGCTGTTCACATCAGCTTAAAATGTGGACAGTCTAGAAATTCACCAACGATAAATAAAAATTAGCCATGGGATCTTCATACAACAAAAAATAATATTAATGCATACATATACATAGGTACCCATAAAAATACAGATGTGTGACTGTCAAAAAACCACAAGAGGTGAAAGAGATCAGTTTTCACTGTATGATTACATTTGTATGATGGTCTGTAGCAGGCAAATCTAGGATATGATGGGGAGGAGTCTGGGATGGAGATTGGCCGAAAACATAGAGGAAACTTCGAAATGGTTGGTGAAAAGGCATCAAAACAGGTAGGATACTCAAGTGAAAGCCTTTTCAAATGGTAAATACACACTGCTGATTTGTACATTACATTGTTGATGAATTTTTTTTATTACCCAAGGAGGAAAATTTTCAAGAAACCAACTACCACAGTCAATGATTTGCAACTTTAATGATTTAGAACAAAACACATAATCTTAAATTTATTTTAAAATAAATTTTTAAATCAAGATTAATGAATGTATAGACAGGAATGCAGAGGTAGACTTGTGACATTTCCGTAATAAATATAATTAGCATACTACACACAGTGGATATGTGTTCAGAGAGGAACTACATCCAGTTCCTTGCAAAATTCTGACCATTTATCTGAAAATTTTTATCACAAAATGCTAGGTGAAAGATTTTTAGAAGGGATAATAGGAATGTTTTTATTTTTTTAGACTCTGAATGAGTCCCTCATGTGGTGAATATTTTCAATTGTTCTTCTGTCCTGTTTCTGCCTTCCATGGCTCAGTACTTTTCTCTCTGTTCCTAGTTTCTTCTGGTTGTCTTCACTATTTCCTTGTCATCTTCATCAGCTCTAAGTGGGACCTATGGCCCTCTCCCCTCCCCAGAAGATCCTTCTTATCCCAAGACTTAGCTGGTTGTGGCATTTGATCAATAGCATCTCCTCTGAGAGAAGCTGATTCCCTCCTGTCCGAGCAAATCTTGTCTCCATCTGGCTGCTTCCCTAGGTTCCAGAGCCAAGAGAGGGTTCAGGGCTGAAGGACAAAGGGAGCATTTCATCAGAGGTGGGTGAATGCAAGCCATCACAGCGGCCAGTCAGGGCACAGAGCCATGGCAAACAAATGCTGATGGATGGGGATGCTTGGTCTCTGGGTGGCAGGCCATAGACAGGCATCGATGCTAGGTAAATACAGAAGCCAATTCTGCTTCCCAAATTGCTTTTGTTTTTCATCAGCGGTTATGGCAACATGGCTGATTTCACCTTCCCCACAAAGCTGGAACAGTCAACAGGATCCTTGAGTTCTTCATTGGCCACTGAGGTAGAATGCCCAATGCTAAATTAAATCAAGTATTTTAAGGTTCATTTACTCAAATCTATTAGGCATACAGACACATTTATTAAGCCAGACCTCTGTTAATCCCAGGAAATTGGCCATTCAGAGACCCACAAACCCAGCAGGCAGACGATTGACTTTTCTGCCTCTGCTTTGTCCTAGTGGCAGAGCCAGCTTGCAGCGGGCCCCTTAGAATAATACCTCATGCCCTGCCTAGGCTTTGGCTTGTGTGCCTCATAGTGAAGAGTCCTTCACATGTGACAGGTCACAAATTATCCAACCGAGCCTGGCAAGAAATAATAAAAGCTCTGAGGAACTCTTTAGTTCTAAGATTTCCACTTGACTAATGGATTAGTGAGCTGCAGGGCGATCTCTGGATACAGGCTCCACCCCCAGTCCACACAGCAAGTCGTGAGAATGTTGCACCACTCACAATCCCCACAGTTTAACGTGTGCACCTCGTTCACATCTTCCACCAGCAAACTGAGCAAACAATGCAATCACTATACTTGCCTCACTGAAAATCTGCAGAGATTACACAGCAGTGTATGAAAAGTGCTTATCATATGAAATGAAAAGGCAGGGTATACAATTGTGGGCATACCATGCACAGAACCATGGAAAGAAATTTAAACACACAAAATTAAGAAAGAAATACAGCAAAATAGTATTCATAGATGTGTTATAACTATAGATTGATGCGAAAATTCGGAGTTGAAAATGATTTAACATATATGTATGAACACCACATACACACACACACACACACACACACACACACATGGATACACACACAGAAATATTTCTATCAAAGCATCACATATTCATGATAGCTCTGTTTAATTTTATGTCTTATTACCTTACCTTAAATATGGATTTTTATATTTTAATATGCCTGATCCTTCCAGGTTTAAGTGTTTTTCTTCCAATGTCTGCCCATATGAATGCTCTGTTTTGACAGACTTAATCCACATGGAATACAACCACTTGCAAGGATTAACTTTTACACCTAAATTTTTCCTTTTTCATGCCTCGCCTCTGCTGCTCCTTCAAAGTCTGCTTAGGACCATTTCCATTTCCATAAGTGACACTCTCTGTGGCTCACGAGGCTTGCATCCAACACTACCTAGGATGCCCTACTTGGCTTGCATGTGGATGCTCCCACTGCCTTCCTTTCTTATTCATTTTAGTGGATGTTAAATTCATATTATCAAATAGAGCACATTTCTTGAAGGCGAGAAATGGAATTTACCCTTCTTTGTATTCCTCACATCAAGTAGAAAAAGCAGCTTCTGAGAAAGATCTGTGGAGGACCTGATACAATTTCATGTCCCCTGCTGATAGTTCTGTCTGTACGTAAGCCAACAGCTGGGTCTCAGGAATGCTCATTATTCTCTATTTATCTGTACATCATACTTCCACACCAATTACTCTATGTGTTTTCATCTTGCCTTTTCAGATGGAACACAATTTCTTTGAAGGCAGGGATAATGCAGACCATGCCTTTTACCCCTGATATTAATAGCATCAGAATAAGAACTGGCTATAGAGTTAGAGGGTCACTTTATTTGTACCAATATTTTTATTTAACTTAACCACCTGAGTGAACTTTGCTACTTCATGTGGTACACACAAACGCACACACACACACACACACACACACACACACACACACACACACACACACACACCAAACTAACTTCCAAGGTTATCAGCCTATGTGTCCCCTATAAAATGGGGTTTCTGGTGATTAAATTAATAAAGCTGTTGTGATGATTAAATAAAATAATAAATGTTGAAAAAACAAAGCAAATACTAGGGATAAATAAATGAGAACTGGTTCATTTTAAAGAGCAGTTAGCTAGTCAAAAGGAGCCAAACCGATCTGAAGTTGACCACACTCATCAACACATCCCAAAACACGCATTCCTTTTTCAGCCCACTGTGGTGATCATTGGTTAAGTTATGGTGTAATGTGGCCCCTTCTCCATTAATGAGCTTCTAACATGGTGATAACAGAAAGAGCTGGAAATGTGTCTCTTTCAAATGCAGGAAGTAACTGTTTTTATAGACAGTTATATGACCTGTATAACCCTGTCAGATTTTATTCGTAGATCTAAATGTCATCAGTATGTAACAATGTCTGATGTTCCCAAAATCTTAGCCATGTTCTATGTGATTCATGAGTATTCTTTGCTTAAAACTCATGAGAACAATCAATTGTAGTTTTCAATGTTAGTACTTGATTTCACAGTTAATAAAACTGAGACTCAATGAAAGTAAATGTTTTGACCAATGGACGAAAACAAAGAAAAATCTGCCTGGATTTCAACCCACATTTGTCATATTCTGAAATTATTTTATACTTTTGGCTTTCCGGTATTGCTAGCTTTGTTCTTTGGAAACAAATATGAACTGGTATTAACCTCTGTGTCATGGGAGGACTGTACACTGCACTCCATTTTTAAGCCTCTGGATGGGAATTTCTTATCAAAAGGAATACCTCCAGTAATCAATTGAAAAATTGAAACTACATTGTCAATATGCACTTAAAATCTGCATAATATGTCATAACATCTGTATGTGTGAGAGAGACTTCAATGCATAACTCCATGATGTTAAATGCTAGTTCCCTGATTACAGACAAAAAGACTCAATAACTCAAGCTAACATATAATTATCAGGGAAATCAAAACTAGAGTCTTCAATCTCTTTTTCCATTCATTAGTTACTCTGAATCAAATACATAAAGACCATTATTAGCCACTTCATATTTTAGAATCAGCACTCAAGAGAAAATAGGCACCGCAAAGACATTTGCATCTTTAGCTTCCCATTGTCTGCCAAGTAAATTTCTATGCTGAGACCCATCCAGGAACTGGCCTCATTATATACAGTGGTTTCTCACTAAAGATGATAAAGCAAATGTACATTAATAGAAAAAAAAATGTCCCAAATAGAAGCCAAACTCTCACTCTCAGGGGAACAATAAACTTTTCCCCCAGTGATTTTCTCATTCCTCTTTTCTTTTTATATCGCATGATTTTTAAAGAAAAATGACTGCTCAGTAACGCTAAGGGGATAAACATTCTCAGTAATGCAGCATTCTTGTGCTGAGTAATGGCATAGGCTTCATGGATTTAGGGCTCCTGAGTCTGAGGTTGTTTCTTCAACTAATCAAGTGTTTCAACTTGGGATGCTAATTATACACTCTGAGAGGCTTCCTACTCTAGCAAATATAGACCTGACTATCTGTTGCCATTCTGAAAAAAATCCAGAAATGCAAAAGGGTTAGTCACTCATACTGCAAAGTTAAATTAAAGCTGCTAGGGAGAAATAGTACAAACTGAAAGTCCCCTGGGTCCATGAATCTTTTCTTTTACCATCATTTTCATAGATGTATTTCAATGATAAACAGCAATGCATCCAGTTGCTGACCATGTAGTAGTGATATTTAAATGTGCACCATCTTACTTTTTACAATAGGCAAGATGAGAGAGTGAGCGAATGGCAGCTTAGGACAAACAACCTGACCAAGGTCAAACATCCAGGATTATCTGAGACATAGCCATTCTGGCAACATAACTCAGAACTCTCAGTCCCAGGTCCATGCACCCTCTGCTGTATTATGCTGTCATTTTATACCAGATCAGGGGGGAGGCACCTCCCCCAGCCTTACCTCTCAGGAGTGAGGATAGAGGTAGAAATCACATCATCATTCCAAACTAATAACTGAGTAGTTATGTATTTTACCTCTCAGTGCCCAACTCATCCAAGTTGGCATGTTTCTTGTATTATTTTTAAATTACTATCTTGGCCAGGATAAGCAACATCAAGGACACAATAGATTTTCACGGTAAACAAACATAGGATAGTTAAAACTGCAGGGAGGATCCGGTGAGTCATAGGAGGCCTTCATAGCTTTGTAAATTTTAGAGACAGGAGCTGGCCAGGGTCTCCCATAAATACTGGAGAAATGTGCTTTTGTGCTTCTTTCAGCGAGGGGGATAAGGGAAAATTTCCAAGTACATCAGTGCACTACGGCTTATTAAAAAATCTGTCCCTAGAAGAAACAAATAAATTAGAGCCTAACTTACAAGGGTTTTTATCTTAGTCTAACAGTTGTAGGAAAAAGAAATACTATCTCAATTCCAAATGAGCCTAGTCACTGTGTATGCACAAATGTGTGTGTATATGTGTGTGTGTGTGTGTGTGTGTGTGTGTGTGTGTGTGAGAGAGAGAGAGAGAGAGAGAGAGAGAGAGAGAGCATGTGCATGAATGTGAGTGTACTGTGAAATATCTGGGAAGCACACAATCTAAAGTCAAAGTCATAGGATCCCTAAAAGAATGAGGGAGTTGTCAAGGGCAGAGGAAAAATATGAAGGGATAGGTAGATGAATGAGATCAGGACTCAGAACGCACAACGTGAAATCCATAAAGAATCAACAAAAAAGTATTTTTTTAAAAAAAAATTCAAAACAGTATTAACAACAAACGAACTCTTGAGAGGTCTTAGTTCAATACAACCAGGTTTCAAAATTCAGAGTGAATATGCATAAGTCAGTCATTCTATTAGATACTGGTATTGCACAGGTGAAATCTTAATTAAAATCAATGCCATCTACATCCGCACTACTAAAAATGAAATGTCAGACTTAGCCATAAATCTAATAAGATATCTGCAAGATCTGCATATGACTATGAAATTCTGCTGAAGAAAACCATGGGCTAAGCAAATGAGCAGAGAGACGTTCCATGTCCGTAGGGAGGAAGACTCACAATTGTCAAAGTTTTAGATCTCCACAAGTTGACATATCGATAATACATCCCCCAAAAAATATTTTAAAAAGTAATTTTTTATATCTCAACAAACCCAGTCTAAGTTTTTATAGAAAAGAAAAAGACCCATGCAAGGCAACAAAATATTGATATGAAACTGCACCTCAGACTTACTACAAACTTAACAACATGCAAGACGGCATGGCGACAGGGAAGGAAGACAAAAGATCATGAGAAGGAATACACGGTGTTACATGTGATCTTTCTAGAGAAGGAAGGGTAACAAAACATAGCAAAGACAGAGCTTCCAAGAGATTAAGTTGGAACATTAGGAGAGCTGCACGTCCAAGCAAAGGAACCCTGCCACGGGCCTTACTTCTCTCAAAGATGAACTAAAATGGATTGTAAGCTTAAATGTAAAACAAAAAAATTTTAAAACTCTAGAGTATCATGTAAGATAAAATTTGGATTGTCTTGTATACAGCAGTGGCACTGTAGATAAATATCAAAGTCACAAAGCACCCTGCGATTGATAAGATGGACTTCATTAAATTTCAATGTCTAAGCTTTGAAAGAGACATTATCAAGAGAAGTGAAATAGGCGGGAAGGATATATCTTCAAAAGGTGCAAGAACTGTTATGCAAAATATATGAGTAAATCTAAGAAACATTAAACAGTGTCAAGTAAGCATCTTGGTTTTAGAATAGAATGAAAAATGAATGAAATTTATGCCCTGGCAATGCTGAAGCATGCATGGGCAGCCCGTATATGGCAGTTTTGTTCAATGTGTCCACATTGAGCTTCGTGGTTTAATTTGATGAGGATGACTGACCAGATCTCTTCCTCTTTAGAACAATAGACACTCCACCAAACACAATATAAACTGGCCAGTGGGCTTAGAGCACATTTTCCATATAATATGTCATCTGGAAAATGCAGATTCACATGCGATACCATTAGATTCCTGGAAGAATGACAAAGTCCAGACCATACCATCAAACCTGGGGAGAATATTAAGTAAGAGAAGCTGTGCTTCACTGTTGGGAAGGTAAAGGTGCAATGGCTAAAGAAGGCTGAGCAGATAAAGGCACATACTGATCTTTCAAAAGACCCAGTTTAAATTCCTAGCACCCACACATCAGCCCACAATCATATGTAACTCCAGCTCCAGAGAAATCTGATGCCCTTTATGATTAAATGCCTTTAATCCCAGCACTCAGGATGGAGAGCAGGCAGATTTCTGTGAGTTTGAGGCCAGCCTGTTCTACTAGAGCTAGTTCCAGGACAGACATCAAAGAAACCCTGTCTATAAAAACAAAAACCAAAAAAAAAAAAAAAAAAAGAAAAAAGAAAAAAAAGAAAAAAAGATGAGCTATCAAGACATGAATCATGAAACAACATAGAAACTATTTAAATACATATCACTAACTGAAAAGCAATCCAACTTGTAAAGAAAACAAATTAACGAATCTAATTGTAGAATATTATCAAATAAAAATCTAGAGATACTAGTGGCAGGTGCTGAGGAGGAGGAAGAGATGAATAAGTAAATCACAGATGATTGTGGAGAAACTCAACTACTTGGTTTCTTACATTTGTTTTCTTCTAACCCAAAGAAAGATTCCCTAATATAAACTTTATATGCTTGGTGATAATGACCTGCATATAAAGCTCACCAACTATAACAAGTGTATTGTGTTTATAAAGAAGAAGGCTGTACATTGCTGGGAACAGAGAACAGAAGAAATCTCTGCATGCCTCTCTCAATTTCTCTGTAAATGTGAAATGCTTTGGAAGTTAATTTTTGGGACCCTGAGACGGTTGAGCAGATATAGGAGCTTGCTGCCTGGTAACTGAGTTGGACTGCTGGAATCCACATGCCAGGTGGAAGGCAGGAAGGGGCTCCTGCAAGTTGTCCTATGACCTCCGTACATGCCACCCTGCAGCATGCACCCAAATTAATAAATAAACATACTGTTTTTAAAATCTAAATGCTGCTTTTTAACAACCAATAAAGCAAGAGAACGTTAACATCATTGATGATCTTTTGGCCTAATACTTCTGAGTATCAGCACTTGACACAAGCATCATCGTCAACTGGCTCTGAGTGTAGGCACATTTTCAAAGTTCCAACAGTTGATCTTTCTCATTTCGTACTCTAAGGCACAGCCACCTCATCACTGTCCCTAAAACAACTTGTGTTGGCAGAACATGTGGCAGGTGTTGATGGGGATTCTTTACATGCCATCCAACTTTATCTCCCGCCCTGACAACTAGGTATCTAGCTCGTGTTTGACCCATGTGAACTCTCAGTCTCAGAGATGCCAAGCAATGGCCCTGCTATTGTACACCACAGCAGTAGAAAGGCCAGGAACTAAAGCAAAACAGACTCAATGACTCTTTACAGATGTGAAATAGAAGAAAAAGAGCCTGCAGATTTGTACCATTTCCCAAACCTTTCGAACAGTTACTTGAAGTTTCCCTACTAAGGTAAAGACCTATCCCAGGAAGCATATTTTGTTCAATTCTGTGTGTTCTTAACATCACTATGTGTTAGTTATTGGGACAATCCAGTTCCTGCAAACTAAGAGAAACTTGAACATAGGAATCTAGATCAACTTTGATACTGAGGAGAGAGGGCCAAACCTTTGTGCTATTGCCAAACCACCAGAAGTAGGTAAGGGTCCCCATTTGACTGGGCCACACAACTGCACTGATGTTCACATCCTTGTTTCTTATAGCGACAAATGGAACTCGAAGGTGAACATGTTCCACTGGACCTAAAGGAAAAGGAGGGGGAAAGACAGTGTTAATGTTTCCAGAACAATCCATCAACTTTTAAAGCCTTGATGTTTAATCTCTCTTTATGACTATGCCTGTAAACAAAAAGGCCATGATCACAAATCCTAAAATGCTGGTGTGTGTGTGTGTGTGTGTTCTTTAATTGTAGGAGACATGTAACAGGAAATTCAAATCAAGTTTCTGATTTCTTGAGTTACAGGTGAATTGAATTTACATCTGGAGAGCTCACCCACCTTGAATACTTATGGAACTCCAGTTGAAGGACAAAGCCAGTTTACTAGACACTTAGCCATCAAATAGAATGATAAACAGCAGTCTGTTTTATTTTTGAGAATTAGCCCTTTTTGTGACTTGAGGTCAGTGAATTATATGGAAGGCTCTTCCATTATCTTCAGTTGCTAATTGTTTTCCATCAACTTTAACAATTGGCCATTGTGCCTCATCATCTGGAGGACATACTGAGTGCCACTCAGAGGCTTGCAAGGCCACTTTACAGAAAGGGAAGAACATAGCTGCCTAAACTAGAGAAGCAAACATCAGCCTTCCAAAATGATAATAACATAGCTTCTCCCCTTTGCTCAGAAAACATAAACAGCACTGTGCTCTAAGCTACACCATCCAGTAAAAGGATGTGTATGAACACAGCCTAGGTCGAAGTGACACCAGTCATTCATTCAAAATAAAAAGAGGAGAGGGAAATACTGGCAGAGAATGATTTGTATATTCATTTTACATCCCCGATATTCTGATTTTAAGACTTGTCAGATATTCTCTTCTTGACATTTAAGAAAACATGTATGTGCCCACATGATCCTATCTTAGGGGAGTTTAGCTAAGCACAGAGTGGGTGGATATCATAGGATCTCACACACACGTACATGGGATCTATGAGCTAACAAAAGAAATAGAATATTGCTTGTCAGAGGGTGACACAGGTGGGTGGGAGAGATGATGGTCAAAGAATATGAAATACATTCAGAATCTACTGCACTCTGATGTGAAGCATAGTTAATTACATGTATTACATTTGGAAAATCTTTAAAAAACAGATTTTTAAGAGTTCTCACCATTGAAAAAGTAACTTTGGGATGTAATGTTTGTGATAATTAGCCTGATGGAGCCATCACACAACTTATGCATGTGTTTGAGAAACATCATGCTGTACATGATTAACATATGATTTCTGTCAGTTTAGGAATAAAATGAAGAAAAAAAATAAAAAATCCACCCATCTATAGCTTGCAAATACTTCCTGCCTACAGCTCTCTGCCCTGACTCCAGACATATGGCACCTCAAGATTCTTTACCAGCACACAGTTTCAACCCTGACACTTCATACACACATCCGGCTGACACGTTAATTATTTTAAATGAGAAAATCTGTATTATTTCTACATGGTCTGCCTGATGTCAGCCACAGAAACACAAGGTGCGAGAAAGCATTGCCAACTTCTTCAGCAACTTCTCACTTATATTTAATGGTTGAGGTAAAGAAAATCTCTCAATGATTTGTGTTCCTCTGGCCAGTGAGGGAAGTCAGACAAGGAGGAGGCTGGCCTAGGAGGGAGAGGAGAATTCTGGTGATCTAATCAACATTGCAGAGTCTCAGGTCTTCCATTCGTCCCTTGATCGAAAGATGGCTCTTCCATCCTCGAAGCCAATGTCCCTGTTCTCATTCCATTTCCCAAACGGCATGAAGCTCTTCCCGAGCTGCTCACGAGACCCTTAGGCATCTAACAGTTTGTCTAAACTGCACATGGCCGTAATCCTGGAAACCCCTTCTCTTCTCCTGAGGGCTCCCTGACACCCAAAGGCAACAAAATGACTTTCTTCTTCCTAAGATTATGTCAGACATAAACTGGGTAGAGTTTCTGTGGCTAACATGGTCCCATTTATTCCAGTTTCAGGTCAAGCATGTTTGACCATAACTAATCGCTGCAAACAATATCTAAGAACAGATTTTACTGCACGGATCCTGAGCCAAATCTTGGCCTTAAGATGGGAACAGATTACAGAAAGGTGAGAAAAGAGCTGAATGGATGGGAAAGAAAGCCTCCTGTCACACAGTTCTTTTGCTTTTGATGAAAGTCCAATAATCTGTGTGAAATTGGTTATTATGGGTGGCTAACAACTTCTTTTGTTAGTTAATGGCCCAAGGTGAGGCCAAGAGCAGTTTCCACTGTACTAACTGTCTGGGAAATGCAGCCATGATTGATTTGGAGGGAATTATGAGGACAATAAAAGTTTCAAGGAACATTTCCTCTTTCGTGCACATAACCCACAGTATAAACCCATTTCTGGCATATCCCTCCCTCTCTCTTTCTGTGAGTGTGTGTGTGTGTGTGTGTGTGTGTGTGTGTGTGTGTGTGTGTGTGTGTAGTACTAGGATATATTGTTCTTTCAACCTGTAGACAAAGCCCCACACTTGGCTGCATCAGTAACATGTGTGGTCTAAGTGCCTGGAACAGAGGAATGTAAAGTTTTTTTTTCTTTGTCTTCATTTTTAAATTGCAGTACAAGTATCAGGCAGAAAGTCAAGAGGAAGTGCTAATAATTACTGTAACAACCTGTACTGTTTATCACGTGTCAAGGCAGGTGTGGAGCAGCGTTCTCCATATTGTGAACATATATGTTAATATGTTTTTCACGTGGTAAGCTAGGTGTGGAGGAGTGTTCTCCATACTGTGAACATATATGTTAACATGTTTATCACGTGGTAAGCTAAGTGTGCAGCAGTGTTCTCTATACTGTGAATATATATGATAACATGTTCCTGAAATTTCCCTCCTTCACAAAAGGAACTTGGCTTTGAGAATAGCCCTAACCAATAATTACCTGGTAGGAGTTGTTCCCTTGAAAACAATATATTTGTTTATTCATAATATCTGCTTTCTACTAAGAGTTTGGAAGTTTGGCGTATATCAGACAGATAGTGACTCTATGACCATCACAAATTTTGGACTCCAAATCTTTAGCAAGTTTCTCTGTTAGAAGGCCCTCCACATGTCACCACATTTTGCTAAAGCAATTAGCGTGTCATGTGTGAGTGTGTGTGTGTGTGAGTGTGTGTGTGTGTGTGAGTGTGTGTGTGTGTGTGTGTGTGTGTGTGTATGGCTTATATATGCTTTTGTATGTGTGTGCATGTGTACATGCTTTTAAGTGTGTATATGTTCAGGAAACCTAGAGTTTGACATCAGAAGTGTTCTCCTTTTTCTCTTTGAGTCAGGACTTCGTTCCGAATTTGCCACTCATTGATTTGGCTAAGCAGGCTTGCCAAACAGTCCCATAGATACACCAGTCTTCATATGACCCCACCATCAAGTGTTAAGATTCAGATGTGTACCACAACCACAGGTGTTATCAGGGTTCTGGGAATCCAAACTCAGATCTCAATGTTTGCCCGGCAGGCAAACTTTACTAGCTGACCCATCTCTATAGCTTAAGCCTTTTCCTTTGCTGAGCTTTTTTTGACTGTCTTTTCTGGGACAAAATATAGCCAAGGATGAAGGTATGTACTAACCTCTATGTTTCTGCCTAGTGATTTGCCATGCCTAGGAGTGGTCTTGAGTAGCCCTAGTATATACATCATCTACTTTGATTCCCACTTTGATTCTTAGATTTCTTTTAATCTAAGGGATAAGATGAAGAATTCAGGTTTTGTAAGGGCTAGGCAGTCAAAAGGATTATGATCAGGATTCAAACAGTCCAAAGCCTGAGTCCATGAAGAAGGATGTGCAGCACTCATATGGGCTCCTAGTCTGGTGATGCTGGAACAGAGAGACTGCGTTAGGTGTATATGGATCTTCATCACTGTGTCTATTTATGACTCATTTTTTAAAGTAGCTCTTCTTCAATAGGATGAAAATAACACAAGGGCAGCATCATATTTGTACTGATGACTCTAAGTGCCCAGTAGAGTCCCTTACACACATTAAGAACTCAATAGCTATTTCCTGAATGACTTAGTGAGTGGTTAGGCATGCCTTGTGCAGTTCATTTCTATTGGTCCTCAAACCTGTGCGGCCAGGCAGTGCTTCGACTTAAGCCATTTCAAAATTGGAATTAAGCTAGAGGTATGTATTACAGATTGGCATGGTAGAGATATAATTGTTCTGTAGTCCAGGTTGCTTCCTATATATTTTTATTATATATCACTGCTATACTTTTCACTAGAAGGTAAAATAGCTCACTGCTGGCCACGAGCCCTTTAGGAATGTGCTATTCACATACAAGAGTTTATACAATCACTGGGTCATTAAAAGGAATGGGTTTCTTTTATTCACTTCAACTCTTTCAAATATATAGTTTTCATTTTATGTGACATATTACTAGAAAGACATTATGGGATACACAGTGGTCCCTGCTGATCCATTTTCACTTGGCACAATTTCAGTTACCCAAAGCCAATTATAGCCTGAAATTTTTAAAAGGAACATACAGATGTAAATAAAAATTCTAGGGTTTCAACTGCCAATTGCTCTGAGTATCATGATGAAATATCTTGGAATACTTTCTTCATGAATATGAGAAAGGCTCCTTCTAAAACAAAGACTAGAGAAGTCTTTAAACCCCTAAGTATTTCTAATGAGGTGCGGTGAATCTGTGTCAGCCCATATCAAACATACCCTGAGCCCACAATCTAGAAACAACATTGTTTATGTTTTCATTAACGTGATTCAAGTTTCAATAACACACAAAAAGCAGTCAGCACAAACAAATATCCCAGAATCTTCAATGCTGTTTCAACCCAGCAGCAGCCAGTGTCATTGAAGCCGACTCCAGCACAACACAAAATTGTATTTACAATACAATGGATGTGAAATAACCTTGGATGTATGAAAATCATTATTTTTAAATCATATTCAATTCTTGAAAGCAATTGAAACATGTGCTTCCCAGATCCTCTTTGGGTTCTTCCAAACATTTAGTTTGACATCTGCATTTTTTACTCATAGTGTGCCAAATGAACCTAGGACCATCATTTGGATGGGCTTCCATATTTATTTACTTTTCAGGAATCTCTAAAGCAAAAGGAAAAGACATTTTATCTACATGAGAGTATGCATGTGCACCAACCTATCAGAATGGTGCTACAAAGTAAAGAACCTCAGTAATGTTGCCTATACATTTAAAATATGCAATCTACTTCAGCACCGTGAAATTAAATTATAGCTGGATATGCATTTCAGTGTTTTGACTTGGATGATTTTAGGAGCCGCAATGAACCTGGCTTCAGTTCTGAAACTCTAGAGAGTAAAATCTAGACAGATGGGGTTGCCAACTGCTTAAAAAAAGGGAGTGGCGCGGGGGCAGGGGGAGTGCTCACTGCTACTTACAAACCACATGTAGGAAGAGGACGGCTGTATCAGAACCAAGGTTGTTCTCTGCATACGCTGTCACCTGGAAGATGCCAGCACTCTTATACACATGCTTGATGCCATCCTCAATGGGGCTGAAGTTGGCATAGGACACAGCAATGCCATCCCCAAAGTCAAGCTGGATGTTCGTCCTTTGGAGGTCACCCTGCAGGCAAACAGAAATTGATCTGGTTCCCTTCATAGATTCTGTTTGACTTTTATCTGATACCAATTTTCATAGCTTCAACATTTTAATCCTGACATGCTATAGTGATGCCTCCTTAGCACAAACTAATATTCATGAAGAGCTATAGGCGAGGGCTGAAAACCTGCATGTCCAACTTTGGGGCTCCTTGATTTGGTAGGACTCTGGCAATAGTGGTTGGGAAGAGGGTATCCAATGTTCTGAAATGGAAAGACCAAGTACTCCAGACTCCTCATGAACATTCTTTTCTGTGTCATGATAATAATAACAATAAGGTAATAGCTAACACTGTTACATACCTTCATAACAAGCCAAGCAGTTAGTCCCCTCAACTTTATGTTATAGAAAGCTTTGAGCCCATTTCTTTGCGTGATCATATGTATGTATGAACATCCAGAGGGAAGTAAATATGTTTGAGTAATAGGAAGTATTACTTTTTAACAGCAGTAGAAAGTATTACCATCCTCACTTTTATAGTGGAGGTGAAAATACTATCGACATTAAAACCACACAACTAAGAGCAGGAAAAACCAAGTTTCAAGTCCTGATAGCTTACTTCAAACACTAATTTCTTTAATTATCATGCCATAATATCCATTACTCTTATTCTTAATTTCAGTTATTTAATTTAAGATCTATGCTAGTCACTTAACATGTATTAAACACCATATTCAAAATAACAAAAGTAGGTAGATCATTATTTACATTCTAGAGATGAATATTGTATGATATATAAATTACTTCTGTTTTCTTGCCTAGGGTTTCCTGAAACCTGTCTAAGCCACCCTCTCCCCCAAGGCTTCTGCTAAGTGTGTCAGCCCACAGATGTCTCTGCCTCTGGGAAGTCCAAGCATACCTTGGACACTGCCTGTGACATGATATCAGTGGCTCAGGTGGGTGCTTTATTCCCTCAAGTTGACTGTTAGCTTCTCAAAAGCAATACTGAACCCATCCTTACTAAACACCTCATACTAGACCAATACTTTGAGTAAATGCATAATATAGACCATAAAATAAAGATATAGAATGAAGAAGGTTAAAAAATCTGCTTATATATTGAGATGGAACAAAGAGAGAATTATATTCTGGAGTTATTAACTGATGAGGTTTGGATATGAAGTGATGCCCAGGAAATAGCGTATGTTAGGGGTTGGTGCCCTGTTAGACATGCCATTGTGTCATGTTTAAAACTTTAGGAAGGTGGACGTAAATCTCTCTCTGTCTCTTTCTCTCGATGTCTCTCTGTCTGCTTCTCTCTCTGTCTGTCTGTCTCTAGCTCACTCATTTTCACTCACGCTTGCTTGCTCACCCTTGCTCTCTTTCTCTATGCTATCTCTTCTGCTTTCTCTCTTTTTCACATGACCAAAGAAGCTCTTCCAACTAGACTCTTCAACTCTGAATATGGCAACCAGAGACCATGGACTGAATTTCCTGAATCTGTGACCCAAAATTCTTTTCTCTATTAGAAAAAAAAAAAAAAACTCTGACTAACGCAAAAGCCAAAACCTCTGCCTCAGCTCTGTGCACTGGTCACGTTTCTCACTTAGAACCTCTCCCACCACGGCAACATAGATGCTCAAAACATCCTGACGGATGCTCTCTTGACCCTCACACAATGTCAACTACCTTTGAGTTTATAAATGTAAATTAAAGTGGAAATGAACTGGAGGCAATTGAAATGGATAATATCGTGGCTCTTCACATCCATCTGAGAAAGTTTTTATAGCTCTGGTCCCGAAAACTCTCTAGTGGAACTGTGATAATGACCTCCTCTGAATCTCAAAGTCCTCTAATTCAAGTAGCTACGTGAGTGAAGGGTGAGGAGTCTGCCAGGCCAGGATAAGAAGCCGGAACCTTCCATTGCAGTGTGGTTTGGACTTTAAAGGCTCTGAAGTGCTCAGACTAGTGAGAAAAACTCCTGGCTTGCTTTGCTCCCCTGTGGAAGATCTCAAGAGCCCCAAGCAATTTGCTTATAAATTTAGAGGGCATTGTCAATCAGGCAAGTCTTCCAGCAGAGAGTGCTAGCCAAGTTCCTGGTTTCGGCAGAAGGAACATCTCACATAGGGAGCAAGAAGCAGATAAGTAGACTGGAGTGCCAGCATACACTCAGATTTTACTGTCTGGATTGCAAAAGACACAAGTGATGAGCTAATGAAGTTAGTAGCTGATGTAGAAGCAACCAGTGCTGTGTTCGCTATAAACCTAACTTTCAACACCATTTCAATCATCTTCATCCACATGTTCAAGACTTTTAAAGGCTTGTGGGCTCTTCTAATTAGTGAACCGAAGGGTTAGAATGAAGCAAGAGAGACTCTGAAAGTTGATGGCTATAATTTGCGTTTTCTTCCATTTTTCTCCCCTCATAGTTTAGAGGTTATGTCCTTATTGTGATAAGAATATATCCAGGTAGGTCATAATGCAATCCCAGCGCTCAGGAGGTGGAAGCATGTGGAACACAAATTTGAATGAACATGGGAAACACCGTGAGTTCAAGTCTGGTCTGAGCTATGTGGTGAGTCACTATGTCAAAAGATTGTCTCAAACAACCTAAGGGCTGTTGCTATAGCTCAGAATTAAGGTCCTGAGTTCAATTCCAAGCATAGAGGATGTGGGATGGAGGGAGAAGAGACAAAGAAAGAGAGCAGGAAGGAGGGAGGGAAGGAGAATGAGCAAGCAAGTAACTAACGTAGAAGCTCCGTGAACTGGGTCTTTACTATAGATGACTGGAGGGGGTTTGTGACTAGGTTCTGCTTCCTTTCTCTTCTTTTTCTCTCACTTTCGTCATTACTGCTGTGGGTTCTGACTGCAGACACCCAAGTGGTCACCTACCTCTTCCATCAGAATGATGAAGGTGGCATTATGGCCCTGCTCTGCGACCAGGCGCCCATCAGTGGTTACCACGTGGAGACCCCGAGGAGCTTTTCCCGGACACAGTTGAGTCTTTGCAGAGTACTTATCCCTTAACCCATCTGTGCAGTTGTTGGACACAATCCTTCGGTACCTAAAGAGAGTTGACAAAAGACAGTTTTGACAATGCTGCAGACTGGAGTGTGTGTGTTTTGTGTATGTGTGAACACAATCCTCTGGTACCTGAAGAGAGTTGACAAAAGACAGTTTTGACAGTGCTGCATCTTGGAGTATGTGTGTGTGTGTGTGTGTTTGTATGTGTGTGTGAACACAAGCCTCTAATACCTAAAGAGAGTTGACAAAAGACAGTTTTGACAGTGCTGCAGCTTGGAGTATGTGTGCACGCATGCCTGTGCACGTATGTATAAGGGAGGGCAAGAGAAAAGAAGTAAGCAAAAAGAACTTTTCACAGTTGCTCTTAAAAGCCAAGTCTCCCAAACTACAGCTATTCCCCAAGACAAACAATCCTCACGAGCTGCTATCCCTCTGTCTCAGGAAGGCTAGCTCTTTAAACATTAGTATTGATCCCACCTAGGGCACCAGGGATCGGCTCAGTGTCTAAACCAGCCAAGAAAAATCAATGCTGGCTCCTACACAGCAGAAGGTGTAGGAACTGGGCTAGTGAAGCAGGGAAAGCAAGTACACCTCTGTCAGCTAGAGGCCTGTTCTATTCCCCCAAGGCTCCCTCCAACTTTCTCTGTACCAAGAAGCAGATAGAACACCAAACTTCTAAGTCCCTATAATCAAATGCTCTCTCCCTATCTCTTCTCCATCCTAAGATGTTATTAGTGGAACATATAATAAAATTAGAAGAAATCACAATGGTAACTTTTACTCTGGAGCCACTGAGCTATTTTATAACACATTTTCTCCATTTGCTAAATCCTTATTTTTCTCCTCAACACAAATGTCACATTAAAAGCACAGGTTTGAAACTCTATTCAACTCTGCTAAAGTAAGATTACTTAACTAAAGGGGTTAGCCTGGAAAACCTCCCTACAAAACACTACCAAGTTCTACGGCAACAGCTTCATATAATATAGTGATGTCACATCAATTGCCTTGACCCAAGAGTTTGACTGCAACTGGATCAGTCACAGAGTTATTATTTCCAGGAAATTCACAATCTAGTTCTCATTCCTAAAACTGGTGCTTTAAGAAAACCACAAGATAAATATCGCACTACCTCCACTTTTCTCCATTACCACCACCACCACCACCACCACCACCACCACCACCACCACCAACAACAACAACAACAACAACAACAACACCATCATCACCACCGCCATCACCACCACCACCACCACCACCACCACCACCACCACCACCACCACCACCAACAACAACAACAACAACAACAACAACACCATCGCTATCAAATCCTCTGTATTAAGAATAATTCATTCATCTATAGTGTCTTATTCTGAAAGACCCAAAGTAACAAAACTCTAATGATGCTGGTCCTTCATTATATCGACTTTTCCTCCTTAATACCCCTCTCAATTCTGAATTACCCACCCTATCAACACCTTCTTCCAAAGATCCCAAGTGATGCCAGCCAAATGATGTAGGTATCTCTTGGCTCAAATGAAATTATAATACATCATTATCAACTGTCAGCTGAGCTATATCTGTATCTTTATGATCCAACATGGCAGCTGGTATCCACAAATGGCTATCAAAGGTCAGAAATGTAGTTAGCATAGCATACTGAAATGACACGTAACATCAAACAAAATCATTTTTACTTTTTAATTGTTTTAAACATGATGAGACATTATAATTATAAACACAAATCATACAGTCGTTCTTTAGATTATCACTGATTTAGTTAAATTAAATTATTCTAAGTTAATCTTTCTGGGTTATCTTTACTTAGAAGATATTTAGTTTTTACTCAAGATCAACATCATACTTGTATCAGAAGGCACACTTTATATTAACTGCTTCCTTTGTTAGCTTGCTACTATGTTAAGCATGTTGATAATGTATAATATAGACTTAAATACAAACTTAAGAAAGTTGGAGGTGTCTATATATTCTATGGGAAATTCTTTGTGGGACTGTAAATAGATTTTTCATCTCCCTGACTTATTTACTTATTTGCTTTTTTGGCATATATATGTTGCCTAAAATTAGAACTAGATATATGTGTGCTATGATTACATGAGATGTCCTAAGAGAAATCACTTCTAAAGATTTCTAAAAGATTCCAAGGCTAAAAGCTGGCTTTTGCTGATGATTCTATGTGTCCATTAGGTTGTTTTTCTTGCTCTCTGATGGTATATCTCCTGAAGTTGAAATTTCTCAATGTGCACTGAATGACTTAAATCTTTAGAACACATTCCTACAAAACCTCTACATTAAAGGACTGAGATGGCCACTGTGGCAACGGGAAAAGTTCCCTCAGAATCAAATATTTACCAGAAACGTCATGGCTTTAGAGTATTTCAGACTACTCAACACACCCATCCCATCATGTTTTTGTTTCCTTCGTCGATGGCAGATATTTAGATCGGACCTGCGACTCTTTGCAACCATACCGAGTCAAAGTAAGAGAAGCTGAATAACTTGGCTAAGATGGCAGAAGAAATACTTGCAGAGGTGAGAGTCCAGAGCACTCAGTGTCTTTGCCTTTCAGAGAGTGGTGTGGAACAGCAGATCCTCTCTACCCCTGGTAGGGGATTACTACAAATGAAGACCTCAGCTTCCCTCTGGACTTCCCAAGTCAGACAACCAAAAGATGTATCAAAACATGAGCAGCGTGGCACCGTCCCACCTGCCTACTCTACAGATCTTTCGTGCGTCATAGAAGCAGTAAGAAAAGTGCAAAACAACACACAGCCAGGAAATCCTTCACCAAGTGTTTGAGGATAACTCCTAAGTGAACAATCAGAGCAAAACAAGCAATTAGACAATTGCTGAAAGTGCCCTTAGTCTTCTTATTCCAGAAGTATCTAGAATGAGACTTGTGAATTTTTCTTTGATGTGTCAAGAGTTACTGTTTCAGAATGCCCACTGATCTCCCACCAGGGAGCATCTGTCATATCTACACACTACTTAGATCAACTTAAATCAGTTGAGGTCCAAGAGGTAAGCAACAACTATAATCTTCCAGGGATAAATTACAGAGTCTTTCCTGCCTGATAATTTCTTCTGATGGTTTCTAAACAAGCTATCCTTGGCTAAACATTTCTTCAGCTTCCCTCAGAAGCCGCTGGACACAAAATTACCCTTTCAATACTCATTTCCTTCAACAAGGATACACTACATTTTATTTCATATTTAAGAACTGAGTTCCTTCAGTCATTTGACTTACCCAGTGCTATTAAGGTAGCTTTGACCAAGGCTGCAGTCCTTTGAGGGGGAAGCTGGGTTGTACCAGAAAGCTGGGACACACTGGCTCTCCCCATGTCTCTCATAGCCATAGTCACTGTCAGGAAAACAAACACGATAGAATGATAAGTGTGTACAAATATTAAAACACCCGAAAGCAGACATAAATGTACACATGTCCCACTGCCTCCCCAGAGTCATGGCTCATAGTTTTCATTAAGTCCACTGGGGTAAATGTCCATGCCTTAAAACAATAGGATGTTTTCAGAAATGGTCTCATCATTTAGAATTATAGTCTAGAGAGAAAAATGGATTATCAAAAAAAATCTAGACGAGAAAGTACATGAATTCAAATATGTGACAGGTACAATGGCTTGGAGGTGAGAAGGGAGGGACACTATACATTTAA
This sequence comes from Microtus ochrogaster, assembly GCF_000317375.1. NCBI lineage: Eukaryota > Metazoa > Chordata > Mammalia > Rodentia > Cricetidae > Microtus > Microtus ochrogaster. The sequence goes on along the minus strand of NC_022015.1, from coordinate 76,480,339 downwards.
ATCAAACTTTGAATCACAGAATTAATTAAATAAGTAAATGGCAACCAGGGAGATGACTTTAAAGGTCAAGATACATTTCTATGTAATGATTCAATGTGTACTGTCTGGAAATGGATTTCACAGAATTTATATATTTTTTTTTACTTTAAATTCAATTGCTTTCAGGTGTCTCTGTGTGTGTGTGTGTGTGCATATGTATGCCAAAAGAATTTCAAACTTCTCTTGATTAGACATATTAGGAGACATATACATTTTCTTAAAAATAAAAGAAAACTGGAGTTCTTTTTCGTGCTTCTACGGAACCACAGCCACAGCATCTGAGGAACAGCATGCTTCTGGAGTTGTATGAGGCGCTTAGACGTGTAAATGTCAGGAGTAATAAAGTGGGTGGAGGGGATTCTGCTCTTACGGCCAGCCAGAACTCACTGAGCACACCCTCTCTCAGTCCATGTTTCCACATTCATCACCAAAAGAGAACCCCTAAAGCCCAGACAGCACAAACTCATCATCGGGACCCCGCCCCACGAAAGAAGCATGGGACAGAAAGGCAAGCGGTTCTGCGCACTGTGTTAGTTCTGCTCCCACAGTCTTTGAAAACACTGCTAACTTATCAGAGTGAATGCAGGACAGGAATGGAAGGAAGATGGGTATTCACTTCAATGGTGCCTCATTTATCCTTCACTGTATGCCTTGACCCATGAGACGAATCTGACAAGACCTGTCTTCAATTGCTTTTTTAGTCCTTATACCTCACACCCCAAACCTAACACTGCATAAAGAAGTACTGATTGATGGGCGAGACCATGTACATTACTACCCACATGGTAACTCCAGACTACTCCTAGCTACTTTTTTAGCACACTTTATTTCCTTTTGTATGTTAAGCCCTGGGCGTGGATCACTGAACCTTCTATGTTTTGCAGCTTCTTCTTAACTCTTCTCTCATATTTAGGTTATATGAGCCTATTCCTAGTTTACTGCACACACTTTTCAGGGCTACCATATGCCAGAAACTATGTTGTTCACTAATTAAATCATCTGATAATAAATATTATAGAGCGAATTAATGTCAGAGTTGCACCAGAACACAGTCCCTCTAATTGCCCCATTGCACTGTGTCTATTTCTGTAAAAAGATTGTGAGGCTTCTTGACACTGTAGGGTTAACTGCAGAAAGTATATCCAAAGGCCCAAAGGATGACTGGAGTGAACGTGAGCAGAGCTGCCAATCAACAGAAAGGCAGAAAGCAAGAGCAGCTTTGATGCAACCATGCTTCAATGAAGCTGGAAGGAAGGAAAGAAAACAGACACTTCTGTCAGTTGACTCCTTTGACAAGTGTTTGGTCCCCTAGTAGAGAGTCCCTGGCCCATAGTTCATCTGGACTTAGTAGAGTTTGAAACAGCCCATGGAATCTGACTCTTAAAACTCGGGGAATTTTGTAAGATAATTAGTGGTTGTTAAAGCAAACATTAAAAATTAAATTATATGATACTTCATTCAAATAAATTATATTTAAAAGTCCATAAAAATACACAAAACATAATTTCCTACTGCTTTACTGCATTTTAGCTTTATATAGCTATAATATGCTGTGTATATGTTAGTTACTACATACAACATATGCTAAATTACATAAGAATATCATTAGGTTATTGATGTCAAGGTCCTTTATATCCATATATCTGTCTAGCGGGAAAACTATAGAAAGTGGGGTGACTGCCTAGCTCTTCTCAGCTCTTCATTCATTGGCATAATGATGAAATCGGCCACCGTGGGAATATGCACAGCATTCGGCGTGTGTTCCCAGGAGTTAAACATTGTCAACACACCACTGAGCATTGACTTCCCAAGCATTATTTATGCACGGAAATACTGGACTGTGGTATACACAGACTAGTTCTAGAAAACTCCCCTATGGTTTTATAAGATGAACCTGTTGCCCAGCCCTGCTGACCCTAGAAAATTTTGGGAATCCTCTTTCATGCAGCCTTGGGGAAGATAGAAACATTTTCAAGGCTCTTTGCAAAATGCAAGCACCCTCAGCAGTTCTGTTCAGCTCTGCTACCTGTTGGCACTGCAGTAATTAAAAAAGGTGCATCAAGCGTGCTGCTCTGCCCCAAAGAGCAAAAGCAGCTCATTAATATTTAACAACACTAACTGAAACTGCCTTCCTCCAAGCTGTGGACTTCTTCATTAATTTCAGCTAAATGCATATTAAACTCTTTCACACTGTCCAGCCTCCCCCCCCCAGCTCAGGAGTCTGCAGGATTTAAACAAACAAACAGCCGCTGCTCCGGCTTCCTGGGGAAAGGTGTGAACTGATAAACTGTGAGATTTGAACAGAATACACCAGAAAATCTGTTTTGCCTCAGGGAAGTATGCGCCAGATTCCACACACACACTGGCTGTTTACTGCAAAACACAATTTACCCCTGTGTGTTGCTGGATTATAAAAGCAGAGGAATATCTACCTGGCTAGGAAAACAAAATTTGTCCATTTCAAAAAAATATGTGTATAGTCCAAACCCTACCCAACGAAAAGCCTCAGATTAAGAAAGAGAATAGCAAAGGGTAGTTTTGCTACATGGGTCTAATCTGTTTTGCTCGTGGACTGGAAAGAAACAGGTGAAAGAGGATGAAAGGCATTGTACAAAGCTACTCCAGGCACATAGCACTACCACTTCATCAGAACGTGGTCCCTGCTCCTAAGAAGGACATTCTAAAATTCTAAAGAGATGTGTGTGTGTGTGTGTGTGTGTGTGTTTGTGTGTGCATGTGCACATAAGTGCCAATGCCTTTGGAGGCACTGGATTCCCTCGAGCTGGATGGATTTACAGGTGGTTGTGAGCCATCCAATGTGGGTGCTAGGAACTAAATACTGAATTCAGCTCCTATGCAAGAACAGTGCGTGTGTGTGTGTGTGTGTGTGTGTGTGTGTGTGTACACGCACGTTTCTAACTGCTAAGCTATTTCTCTAGCCCATTCTCAAACTGTTCACCAATCAGAAAGCCAAGGCCTCTTCCCAATAAGCTCAAGGGTCTTTGTGAGAGATCAGGCCAGGCAGAGGCCAGCACAGTCTCACTACCTTCCCAGCTAACAGCAGAGATTCCAGGACATATGCCTGATGCATACTTTGATCCCATTTTATGAGTGTATCAGGATGGGGTTGGGACCAGGTGATCTTTTCAAGCCTAGTAAGAACACTCATGAAACGGAAGCAACTAACACAGGAATAACAATTATCATCCTCATTGGGTGAGGTATGAATCCAAATATAGTCATAGAAAAAGAGACCGTTATAGCTTAGCCAAAAATTACTCAGAAAACCTGACAATCATCCCTTAAGCATTTCTTTGGATCTAATCCCGTTAGAGACACCTGTCTTATCCTTCTCCTCACTGAGAGCTTGCTTATATATCTGCTCTCTTTAAGTCAGTCTGTTGCCCACTTTCATAAACACATGCTCATTTTATTTAATTAAATCGTATAGCTCCATTAGCACTCCCTGCATAGTCATCCATGATTACATGTAATCTCATTGTGCAGTGAGCTCTTTGCTCCAACCACCTCTCCACCTGTGTTAAAAAAAAAAAAAAAAAAACAGCTCTGTCTAGCGGAACTATCTACAGTGGAAATATTTCAAATAGCTATGTTCCATTATGGCAACCACTAACCAGCACAACAAAGAGACTGAATTTTAATTTAACTGAATTTTAATGTTAACAATCACATGTGACTAGTACTACTAATGGACTCAGGATTGGATCATAAAACTCAATACTTTATTATATTCTTTTTCTTTTCTGTTATATCATCTTCTGGTGCAGTAACTCTTATTTATACATTGTTTATTGTCTTGTTTATAGTTTAGGTAGTCTGATATAGAAAAAATACTCCCACTTATGCTCAAAATGCATAAAACCAAAGGTCGGATGAACCGTAGGTGCACCAAAAATGAGGTGTGTGGCTCCCCGAAATTCCTTTTCCTTTGTCTTCTGCATCTCTACTAGATAATCTTACCCTGGGGATATGGCTCCATACTGAACATGGAAGAAACCACCATGGTATCCTAAATCTCAGGCCTTGGAAATTAGAATATTGCTATCTTGAGGGACTGGAACTATCTATAAAATGTCCAACTCTTCCAAGAGCTATATGAGAAATTAATGTTATTAATATTAAAGAGTACCACAACACCCAGGACATACTAGGTACTCAGCCAAAGCTATGAATGAATGAGCAAAAGGAATGAATGAGGAAAAAAGGGGGCTACTTCCTGAGTTATCACTGACAAATATTTTCTTCTCCCAGAGGGCTAGCCTCTACTGGGGTACCCCTCCCCAGGGCTTGGGAGCAAGTCCCTCTCTAGAATGTGAGACTATATTGGAAACCTTAGTTCTCTCCTGGGTGGGCATTTGTTCCTGTACCTCACCCCTGACATGGTGGAGGCTGCTTTGCAGTAGCTCTTCATAGCAAACTTTGGGCTGGGAATCTTTCAGGCCTGTAAGTAGAAACTCCCATCTGTCCGTGATGCTTACCCTTTTTACCCGAGCTTTCCATTCTACAGGTAGATACTTCTGAGACTCAATAAGTTTCTCTCTTTAAGTCAAATTATCTGCCCTTTGTGAGCACAGGTTGTGTGTCTTTTAGCTCCTACCAATATGGAGATATTAAACACACCATTCCTACCCTATGACTGCCCTAAACTTACTAAACTAGGTTATATCCCCAGCCTTACACGTTGCCCAGAGTAACCATAGGAACATGCCTGCTCTGGTTCAGGGATGAACCTAAATGGGATGTGTGTGATGAGGGCTAGAACTGATTGAATTGGGAACTCCCAGAGGGGACACTATAGTTGTTGGAGGAGGCTGCTCATTCATTCCCGGCTGTCCAGTTCCAAAATAATCACTCAGAAATGATATTATTTACAACACTGTTTGGCCAATGACTCTAGCAAATTCCTAGCAAGCTCTTACATCTTAAATTAACCAATTTCTATTAATCTGTGTATTGCCACATAGCTGTGGCTTACCAGCAAAGTCCCAGTGCAATTGTTTCCAGCAGTGGCTATATGACTTCTCCCTGACTCTACCTATTTTCTCTCTATAGATAGATAGATAGATAGATAGATAGATAGATAGATAGATAGATAGATAGATAGATAGATAGATAGATATCTTCTAGCCTGGCTATATTCTGTTAAGATATTGGCTGGAAGCAGCTTCTTTATTAACCAATAAAAGCAATACATATACAGGAGGCAGAGGTAGGCTGTGAGTTCAAGGCCAGCCTGGTCTACAAGAGCTAGTTCTAAGACTGGTTCCAAAGCAACAAAGAGAAACCCTATCTCAAAAACAACCAGAAAAAAAAATAGATCAAAACAAAAATATTTAATTTTTCTTTTAAAAATCAATTTATTATTTTACTTTATGTGTACTTTGCCTGCATTTAAGCATATACACTATGTATGTACCTAGTGCCTGTGGAGGTCAGAAAAGGGCATCAGTTTCCCTGGAACCGAGTTATGGATGCTTATAAACCCCTATGTGGGGGCTGGAACCGAACTCTAGTCCCCTGCAGAAGAATCCAATGCTCTAAATGCTGAGCCATATTTCTCAGCTCTGAATAACTATTTCAAAGCCAAGGCTGATACTCACTGACTTAGAACCAAAGAGGCCAATTTCCAATATTTATCCTAAAACCACTGTAAATAAGTCAGGAATTGTCATCAAAGGCTGCTTCTTCCATATGCAGATGTGGTAGAAACACACATTTAGGTTACATGACTATTGTGGTTATTGCTATACTCTGATTGTGACCAGGTAGATGACTGGGTCTCTCCTTTTTACTGGCCCTGCACCAATCTCAAGTGTTTTCTGTTTTCTTTATAATATATGGTATTATTTACAATAGAAATGCAAATATCCAGTACCTTATAGAGAAAAATCTGTGATGTCTTTGTGGGGACCATATATCTATTAAAATTCCACTAGCACTGGTAAAAAAAAATTTGAAATTGTCTTTAGAGTTAATGAAATAGTCTATATTAAATTTCACTTAGAGCAGTCACCCTGGGTCATTTGGAGATGAGTTTTAATTTCAGAAGAACTAAATGTGGAGACCCTATTCCTTCTGAATAATAAAAGAAATCTTAAAATAATAAAAACCTGTTTGGTTTCCTAAACAATAGATATCTTAGAAGCAATGAGCCAAGGTTTAGCCATCCCTGCATCTGAACCCCAACTCTGCCTCAACCATTTATGTAATTATAATCAGGTAACTTATGAACAAACTATTTATTTTCCTCCCATTCTAATGGCCTTGGTAAATATGCCAGTATTACAGTGACTTGAATACAGGTGAGATTTCTATCAGTACAAATCTAAGAACCACAGAATGCATTGCAAGGCATCCCTTCTCTCTCCTATTGCTGTGGGTTATGCTCATTGTTAATTAAAAACTTATTGGCCAATAGCAAGGCAAGAGAGTGGGCGAGACAGTCTGACATGACCAGAGAGAATGATGGGAGGAGGAAGGGCAGAGTCAAGAAAGTTGAGAGAGATGACAGCCAGTCACTTAGAAAGCAAGACATGCTAGATGACATGTAAACCCACGACATGTGCTAATTTAAATTTAAGAGTTAGCTAGTAAAAAGCCTGAGCTATCAATAGAGCATCTGTAATTAATATGTTTCTATGTGTTTATTTGGGAATGTGTGGGTGGAAGAGAAGCATCCGAATGTGGGGCAGGAATTTCCACTTAAGACCTAAAAAAGGCTTTAAAAAGGATTCTAAACACAAAAACAGAGTCAAGCATAGCTTTTTGGTGACCTTCTGTTCTATAGTAAGCTCTGTTTGCATGTTTGCAAGGGGGGGGGGGCAAGAGGAGGCATGGCTCCTTTAAGAGATGGCTTACAGCACTCAGGAGGCAGAGGCAGGTGGATTTCTGTGAGTTTGAGGTCAGCCAGGTCTATAGAGCAAGTTCCAGGACAGGACAGCCAGGGATGTTACACAGAGAAACCCTGTCTTGGGGTGGGGGTAAGAAAAAGGAAAAAAAGAGCTGGCTTCCTGGCTTGGTACTAGCACCAAAAAGGGTGTGGGAGGGCTCTTTTAAGAGCCCCCGCTACCAAACACTTAAATCATGTTTATGGGCAGAGGGCGACACACTACTAGGTGGTAACATGGACACAGAAACTTCCTAGAGTTGGGACAGTAAGCATGGCTCTCAGAGCTGGCTGTAAATGTGCCATTATCTACATTACACAGCAGTTTTGTTGTTTTGTTTTTGTTTTTATTTGTTTGCCCACTGAGACAGAAAAGGTTATACATATACAATAAATTGAGATTGAGAAAGAAAAAAATCTTTAAGCAGGTTACAGTATATCTAAAAATATATACAGGCTTGGAAGAGAGAAGAGGGAGAGTATATACAGTCTGAAATTAAAAATATAGTATTAAAATAACAAAATAAAATCCTAAAGAAGAGTAAAGTAATACAAAGGGAAAATGTCACATAAAGATGGAAAATAAACAGAGTCTGGATTGTGCATATTATTATGCTGTCTTTAAAATTTTTGGCTGTTGAGAGACCTTGGATTATGAAAATTGCTAGATTAAACCAGCCTATATATTTCAAAATTATCTTGATTTCAAAATTTAAGTCAAAAGATGTGTCACTTTGGGAGAGAGATTATGCTTGTTTTTCTACAGGAAATGAGAGGATGTGGATTCATTTTGGGTTAAAGAAAATTAGGTTTGATTGAGGAAGACATCCTAAAAATCCTGACTACAAACACAAAAAAATAAATCTAAAAGAACTACAAGACATGCAATGTATATTTTATCTGCTCAAATATGTAACAAAAAATCATATTTAACTGATATATGTACAACACACAAACCATACTTGTACTAATATAGATATATATGTTACCTTTAAAAGTTTATATATTTTCAGAGCAAGGGGACTAGACACCATTGAAAACAATGTCCCGGGTGATCCAGCATCCAGATCAGCTTCCAGGCTACTGATTAAGATGATACAGCCTCACAAAATACTACAGCCAAGACTTAACAATTATCCCAATGTCCTCAAGGTTACCTCAAAGATTATCAGTGCCCATAAACAAATAGGAAGTAGTCTAAAAAATTAGGGCCATACTCCCCCAAATGGTTATGGATATTTATTATCATTTGGGGGGGGGTTACAAGTTGTTATTGATAATGGTCATAAAAAAAGCTAAACAAAGGAGATTAGATTCAGGGATCTCATTCTGAAAAGAAAAGGGGAGTTATAAAAATGGTAGGATAAAAAGATTATTGAATCTACTTTAAACCAAAAAAATCCCCTCTATTCATCTTAAATATTTTACAATAGTATGGATTTTGGTTTATTGTTACAAATTTAAAATTAATTTTATTATTCTCTGTGTATGTTTCTACTCTTGTTTAAGGTATTGTGTTTATGCAGTTTATTTAAAAGTGTAATTTAGAAATATGGATTAATAGTCATCTATAATAGTAAAACTTACAGTCATGTTAAGTATTTTTTAAGGTCATACACACATTTAGATAGTTGGTCTTCAAATGCTTCAAAGACCTACAGAACATGGCATTTAATATGTTTAATAACTTGAGGCTTTGATGACTATGAGACATTTCTGCTTCTGGCAGTGCCAACTGCTTCAGAAGATGATGGGTATCAAAGAAGCTCCATATGGAGTTAATTTTCTTTATAGAAAAAGCTAACCATGTGGGCAAAGAAACTGTCCTTGCCTCAATGGCTGACAATATCCTATCCAAACTGGACCAGCAGGATGCAATAAAGTTAACTGTCAAACTCTCCAAAGACAATGCAGGATAATCTTTCAGAATATCTTGCTTCACAGGAAAGTCTGTCAGATATGATAGACCTATATGCCAGAATTGGATGCTCCAACATTATAGAGGAGCTTTAGGTGAGTGTCCAAGTTGCAAGATGTCCCTATCATTAGAAAACATCTCACCCTTCTGGGGTCTTTAGTGGAGTTGAAGACTAGATCGTTATAGTTACAGTTTTCCTTAGTTATGATAAAAGGTAAATTATACGCAAAACATTGAAATCACAAAGATAAAATACATAATAGAATATTTTCTTTAATTTTGCTAAATGCAAATGGATTGGATATTTTTGCTTTAATTCTTACTTAATAACTTTTTGCTGTGCATAATTTCACCCTGTTAAGGTTAAAAACCTTCCTTTTTAATTAGAAAAAAAGGGGAAATTCTGTGGATTATGCTCATTGTTAATAAGAAACTGATTGGCCGATAGCACGGCAAGAAGAGATTGGGCAAGACAGCTTGGCACAAACAGAATGATGGGAGGAGGAAGGACAGAGTCAAGAAGGTTGAGAAAGATGCCAGCCAGCTGCCCATGTGGCAATACATAGATAAATGAAATGGATTCAATGAGATGTAAGATTTAGCTAGTAACAAGCCTGAGTTATTGGCTGAGCATTTATAGTAATATTAGCCTCCATGTGGCAATTTGGAAGCACTCACTGTGACAGGGAGTGGGCAGTCAGGACAGAAAAGCTTCTGACTATACCCCATAACCTGCTTTACTTAGATTCTGACAGTAGTCCCCAATGAAGGCCTCAAAACCAACCTAAGTACCATCACTAGCATTAAAATAATCGCATAAGATCGAAAGGTACAACTTTGAAAACAGTGCTTAGTTAACAGTGCTCAAGCTCTGACTTCTCTGGTGTGAATCCTGTGGGGATCACTTACTCTGGGGTAGAACTCCAGCAGCAGCAACTACCATATGTTGTAAGTTTATGCGGTACACAGCTCAGGTAGGCGTCTTATCTATATTAATGATCTACCCTCATTCACTTACTAATTCATTTATTTATCCCTAGGACCTAGTGAGAAATGTGTTTCATATTTTATTTTGCAATCAAGGAGATAAGGGCACAGAAATTAAGAAAATTTCCCAGAAGAAAAACCTGTGAATGTAAGAGTTAAAATTTTTATACAGACTAGAAATGTTGATAGATAGGTTAAGGAAAGAAATATTACTTTGTAGTCTTTTTTTCCCTTCTTACTGTGAATCCTCCTAGCAATGGGTGGGAGTCAGATTTGAACCAAAGAGACATAGATAAATCTGTACTGTGGCATAAGCAAAGGCAGTGGACCTCGATGGAGTCAGTCTGGCGAGGGACACAGGTATTCTGGTTCAAGTGTGAAATGTTCTCCTAGCCTCATGGGTTTGAGGATCTGCTTCCAAGCTGGTAGGGGTCTTTTGGCAGACAATGGATACTTTAGGAAGCATATCTTCTATGGAAGAGGTGAGTCAAAAAGGGTAGGGCTTAAGAATTTTATAACCTGGCTTGACTTACTGTTTGCTCTCTGCTTCCTGCCCTCCTCATTACAGAGTTCAAGTGCATATCCTTGCTTCCATGATGGACTGAAACCTCTTAAACCATGAGCCCTAGAAACTGCTTCTTACTTTAAGTTGCTTTTTTTCAGGTACGTTGTCACATCAGTGAGAAAAATATGAAATACAATGTCCATGTTATACTTTTAAGGCAACTACTATATCTACTTAGTATCATTACACACTAAGCTGTTGTTCATAACTAAAAACAGTCTTCCCAGATGGGAAAATACTCTTATTTTCGAAGGATTTTCTAACACAGAAAGTACCCTGCCACCGAAATTTAAATTTCTACATCTTACTTTAATAAATCCCACTGAAGTCAAGTTATCTAAGAATGAAGAACAGATTGGGAGTAGGCAAGGTTATGCTACACAAGTGACTTTTAGTTACCTGTTAAAGTTCTAGTAAATTCAGGAAATTAAAAACATGACTTCTAAACAATAGCTGTATGACATGGAGATGAGAGAAGGGAGGCCACTGTGTAAGGACAAACACTCTTTGTACTGCAGTATACATTGATATTCTGCAGCAGAGAAACCCAAATACAACTCTGTCGTTGCCCAATCCCCTTCCTTAACGATGGGCTGATGCTGGAGCCATCAGCTGTTTCATCTAACCCGTGATGATCACTACCAAATATCAAACGGAACTTCAGCTTCTGACTGAATACACAAGAAGCATCCATCTAGCTGAGAGCTGAGGGATATCCACATATTCTCAGAAGTAGGAAGGATTTTGTCTCTCCTAAGAACAGCATTCAAAAACATGTTGCAACTCTTTATTAAACGCTTACTGTAGAGTTGGCGCTTGGATTTTTAACGTAAGGGAAGTTTAAAGGTAGATTTGCAGCTCTTACACTCTACTGGGGAAAGAAAGATCATAACAAAACATTCAAAAGCATAATCGCTGCATACGGTGAATACTAACGAGACAAAAGCATGGCGGTGAGCTAGAGAGCACTGGGGTACACAGATGAGACAGATGTCTTCAGCATTTCTAAGAAGCTAACAATTTTGAAGAAACATGAGAGATTAAAAGGTGTCAGATGTGATGAGACATGGGGGAAACTGTTGTATTCTCCAGTCCTCTGCTTAGGAATGAGCCTGAATTAATCACTGGAGTGGGGAGTGTGGCCGTAATAGAGCTAATGAGAGAAGAAGAATGAAAAAAAATAGATAGAAAAGGATGCCAGGCCAATGGGCCTTTAACAAGTCAATACCTTAACAGAGAGAGAATCCATTAAAATATTTTCAAGTACAAGAGTAATATGATCTGTTTTGGAATTTTAAAAAATGTACCTGGTCCAATAATTAGGACTGCAGACACACATACAGGACCTTAGGGTGACAGCAGAGGGAGTGAAGGTGGGTTAGTAGATTTTTGGCATGATAGTTACAGCTATAAGGATGGTCACAAGTGCCTTCAGGGACAGTGTGTTTGGAGGGAGAACTGGAAAGGGCTCATTGGTAGTCTGGATAGGAGGGGCTTGCATTTCAGTCATGGTATGGATGGATCTGTGATTGGTTCAATAGAGAACCTGAAGCAGGAATATCTTATCACACAGTAAAAATGATTCTTCAGCCACACTAACTATGCAGCCTCTCTTAGAAAACCAGATGTATGTCTTGTATGTTAGGCAGACTTATCTCTCAGAGGAGAAGGAAGCTGGGGCTGAAGGCTAGGAAATTTCATGTTTGGGAGTCATCAGTTGTGGGAGAGATTAGCTATCAGAATTCTAGATATAAGTTGCACTTTTTCATTGTCATTAGAAGCAGAATTGTAGTCTAAAGATTACCAACACAAAGAATTGGCCAATCTTTGGGTAAATAAATGTTAGTCACCTTGATTTTATCATTTCACAGGGTTATGTGAACACAAATAATTATAATATATTTTATAAATATAAGTAAATAATATATACGTAAAAAATAAAAATAAGAGGAAATAATGATGGGGTACCCATAAAAAGAATACACCTTGATAAAAATGTGTACGAAGGTAACTGCATAGGCTAGTAGCTCCTTAAGCCTCATCATTGTCCATCCCCACTCCTCCAGGACTATCAAATATGGCTACTCAGTTGCTGGAGATGAGAAGATAGGGGAAGGCCCATAGGAAATTTTGGTCACACTGCATTGGTATTCTCCATCATTGTTCCTTGTTCTCACTTTTGAGTGATGCAGAATTCCTGTCTGATCCAGTATCTAAGACCAAAGATGTGTCTCCTGCATCTGGGTCAAACTAACTCCATCTTTATCCTCACCCACAGTCAGGCAAATATCTGGTTAGGACTGAAAATGAACCTTCAAAGGACTCACCATTCGAAGTCCCAATCCGCACAGACACAGGGTTCTGATACCACTGACCCAGAGTAGTCTCTGCCGAGGGCACACTGAGCACCTGGCTTGCGTTTCTTGAATATTTTCCTTTCCCCCATGACACAAGGCTCTCCCTTAAAGAGAAAGGCCATAGTGAGACAGGCAATAAAGTGCATAGGAGGTAAATAAGCCCGTTGGTCAACACAAGCACTGGCTTGTAGTATTCAACATAGCAATCTCATTTCTCAGCAACCATGCAGGAGTTTCCAGAACAAACATGCTAATCCTTTATCCCTGCATGAAAGGACTATGATGCATGGCTGGCCCAGGTCTGCCCCTCTATTCATGCTATCCCGATGTCTATAGAACATTGTTCCTTCTCCATCTTTGTGGAGAACACAATGACTTCCAGTCTCTAAAGCATGTCATTATCCAAGTGGCTTTAGCAGCTAAAGTAATGAGAAGTCAACTTCTGGTATATTGTTTTTATTGTTTATATTATTTTCACAATAAAATTGAGGTTGACCCCATAAGGGCAATCTCCCCCTGTTCTCCCTCCTACTTTCTCTCTCCTTTCTTTCTCTTCCTCTCTTCTCATTCTCTCTCATAAATAATCACCCTAAAGTCCTAAATAATCTTAGACAAGGTAAAAAAAGAGTAAAAGTTTGTACAAAATCCAAGGACTCAAGAGTTGGGAGGAATGCAAAAGTCCTTCTATATTGAATGGCAACAAATATTTGCCATCACTAGACCCATCCACCTTGCATCTCTTTTCCCTTTTCCTAGTGCTTTAGGGCCCTTCCTCTAAGCTGTCCTGAGATATGTCCTCATATTCCTCATGGCAAGGCAGATGAGCATATCTTAGGAGGCTTCCTAGCTACCTGGTACTCAGTTCTTAGCCAGTTGAACTGATATCCTATGTTATTATTGTACCTTCTCTTTCATGAAATTTGGTGATATAATGAGTACATAGAATTCTAGGATGTATTTCATTTACCCTTTGGTCCTGTATATATACAAATTTTCCCCATACACACATGCCCAAATGATGTACTGTCTTCCTTCCCCCAAAAATATAAGATCAGAGACCAAACCATTTCTAGAGGCCAGCACATCCCCATGTAGTGGTACCTGATTGAGCAGGTGCCAAGTCTCAAAGTCCTCCTTGGCGCAGCGCCGGCTGAAGATAGACTTGTAGTCCACTTTCACCAACTGCCATTCGGAGCGCAGGCTGAAGTGGCCAAAAACTCTAAGTGTAAAACACAAGAAGCCCAGCATCAGTCAGTAATGCGCCATACTGGAGACGGGAGATGAGAGCAGCTGGATTTGGTTGACCCCTCCAAGGCGAGCTCCTTAAAAGAGTGGTCTCCTTCTCCAGTGGCCAGGGTCTTAGTATCTTCAGCCAACTCATTGTCATTCACAGTATGTTTAATATCACTTATTTTTATTGCAAAATTACTATATAAGCTTTGCAGCTTTATCCAAAAGAAACCATTCTTTGCAATTTGACACATAGCTTTTACATTTCTTCTAAAGGTCAGGACCAGTAGCCTGTCTACTTACTTCCAGCACTAGGAATAGTTTTCTCACCTATAAAACAAATTGTATAAGTGTGTATAAGTGTGTGTGTGTGTGTGTTTATGTGTGTGTGCAAATTGGGAGTAGTGAAATACATTACCTAAAGTATGACTCTACTGATTCCCAAAACCTGTGACCGTCTCCATGTCTTCTCATTCAAATTCCCATTGCATGACTCATATTAATGCTTATGCTCTTTCTGCCTTCCTTGAAAAATTATAGAATTCCAATAAAAGAAAGTCATATTTATGTACAGTAATGAAGAATGCCATCTGCGTGGTCCAGATAATCAATACTGACCTTTGTAAAGCCCAGTTGTTGATAGGCCTATAAATACGAATGATCAATCATTCTAGAAAAAAAAATGAAGAACCAAGAAAGACTGACCATCAATTCTTCACTGGGGTGGTATGTCATGCGATTACAGTGCAGGACATCTATCACTGTGATGGACTGAGTGGCGAGACCAGCCATGCTGGGAGCTCTCAAAGAACGAGAGGCTGACCATTTCAGCAAGCCTCAATCACACCCCCAGTCTAGCCTCTCTGTTGCCCTGGTTTAGACATTCTTACGCTGACAGACAAAGGAGTTCTCAATGAGATCTTTCCTTCAACTCTCTGGAAGATGACGATGCGAAGAGGGGTGAGGACTAAAACAACTTGTAAAATGTGGAAAAAATAAGATGGGTTTTGTAGATCATCTAGCTTAAAATAAAGCTTGGGAATAGCTTTGAATGTATTTTCAGAAAAAAAAATTAAATTAAAGATTTACAGCCTTATCTAAAAGATTTAAACAGACCTCAAGGGAGAAACTGAGGGCTAGACTTTATTGAGACAGCATGATCTTTTTAAACCTCACCACAGACTGGAAACTTTGAGTTTCTAATAGTCCATATACACAACTGATACTGTCTTTCTTCTGAATTTTCTGTCTTTTTATTTTTTATTCATACTAAACACATTTCTTTCTAAACCCAATTCATCCATCAAGTTCCCTCCAATATTTAGTTCTAAATTTATTCAGAAGGTCAAGGAGGCCTACCTATGTTTTGGTTTGTTTATAATGTGTTTTTGTTTGTTTGTTTCTTAGGCAGGGTCTCACGTACCCTAGCTTGACCTCAGTCTATGTAGCCAGGTTTATCTTGAACTCAGATCTGCTTGGGATTACAGGAATGTGCTACCATGTCAGCTCCCTTAAAATTTTAACAAAACAGCTAGGTCTTATGGTATGTTCTACTTGCTGGGCTATAAGAGAGTTAAATTAATAACTGGATTTGTCAAGGTGACCTTGAAAAATATCTGTTTTTTTCTTTACTCAGATATCAAAATCTTCCCACACTCAAACTCTGTTTCTTGTATTATGTCTTCCTAGTTTGTAGCAATCTGAGTATCACGATGCTAGTGGAATTAAATCAAATATTTCTCCCTACTCTAAATAGTTATTTCATGGCTCACAACATACATCATGTCAGATTAATCCTACTCATTTCTATAAGAAGATTACTAGGTAGAAAGAAGAAAATACAAGGTACATGATTTGCCTGGATATCAACAAGGCAGGTGACAGAGTCTGCACAGCAGTTTCGAAGAAAAAAATTAAAATGTGAGCCAGCTGCTAGTAAAATGACATGTTTGAACATCACCTAATTAAAGTATTGAAATCAACCAGAAGGGAGGTTAGGGTAGTCAGTGTGCAAGGATCTGTTATCTGCTTTTCCTTGTTTACCATTCTTATTAAATGGCTTACAGACATGAAAATCATCTTTATCAACCGAAATCTAACTTTTCATTGTCACACGGTTAGAAATAATAGCCCATATGCTTTGTGGTAGAATCAGGACCCAGCAGGTTCTGACAGTCTACAGATAGGTAGAGTTTAATAAGCTATGATGTAATAGGGAGACACATCAACTTCTCTTTTTGGTACTGCCATAAGGATTGGATAACAGAAATGAGCTTCCACAGCACTGAAGTGTTTCTATATGTAATCTGTCCAATGTAAGTAAATAGTTCAACACGATCAATGGTACTCTAAATAATATTGAAATAAATTAACAAGATTGTACATATCACCTAGAATAAAAGAGGCAATATTCTAGGTTAGTTTACATTAGCCAGATCACAAAGAAAAATCATGGTCACTGTTAGTTGCTGCCATTTGAAAAGGACCTAGATTATATAGTGTGAATCATGTTCAGCTCATACATAGGCTGCTGTACTGGCAGATGTTGAATAATCTAAATTTTAAGCAAAATTTTATATTTAATATATACTTATATGATGTATAAATTATATCTTTTATCAGAAGATTCAAAGATGTATATAGTTGCCAAGTTTAAGGACTACTGAAAATGAGTGAGTAAGACTGAGACTGAGTTGTGTGGTGATCTTCAATAAGATAGGAGTATATCCTCATCCTTGAAGCTATGATGTAACCTCATGTGGGAAAAGGAGCATGCAGATTTAAGTAAAAGATAATCAAATTAGAGCATCTTGGTTTACTGAGAGGTCCCTAAGAGTGGTAAGAAGTGTTCTGTGACAGATAATGAAGATGGACAGGTAGTGAAGACAGAAGTATAAATTGGAGATATTCAACCCAAGCTAAGAGATAACTAGAGCCATCATACAGGGAAGCTGGGATAAACACTGTCAAAAACATGATATATTGTATGAAAATGCATTTAAGAATCCTACACTATTCTTAAGGACACACCAGTAGATCTTGCACTTTTCAAAAATGAAGAAGACATAAAGAGCAAGTTCTGATAATCCTTTGATTTTGGAAATTGGCTTCCAGAATTTTTAAGATAATAAATGCCATTTTTAGTCCATCTAATTTATGGTTTTGTTATAGCAGCCATAGGACACTAATGCTGATGACAGCAGGATTCATTTCACCTTTGTACTGAAAATGGTGGAGACCCAGATACATCTCGGGAAAAGGAATAGCTTGGCATTCTATGTAGCTCACAGGCAGGAAAGCTTGTAAAGGGTGAGATAACTTTCTAACAAATAGTGAAGATGAAGGGGCAACAGGTGCAGTCGTTAGCGAGCAGACAGCTGCAAACTTAGACTTTGTCATTTACCAGGGCTGATCCTGAAGAGGCTGTGATATTGATCCATGTGTACAACCTAAGTGAAGCTGAGGCTGGAATCAGATCAGTTAAATCTTGTAGACTGGTTCAGACAGTTCTCTCGAAATCGCAACAGGTATATTCCGATCACCTACATTTATGTAACTTACTGCTGTATGACATGTTTCCCAGGTCTTTTTCCAAACTATAAATTGACCAGCTCATATTCTTGGATGCATGCTAGTCTCCTTTCCCATAAGTAAAGCAAAATCATAATCGTTTTACACTGTTAGGATAATGAGTTTTGCTCATCTTCTCAATGGGTCTCAGCTAAGATCAGTAAAGTGAGTTTCTTAGTAATATATGTATATTAACATATTCATTATCTATCAATCAATCTGTCCTAGAAGACAAGCGTTCAGTGTCTCCCCTCATCTCTACACCAGTGATGCATGATTGTTCTGGTTACCTTTTTGTTGCTGTGACACAACAACCTGACCAACAATAACTTAGGGTGGAATGGGTACATTGACTTACAAATCCAGGTTGCAATGCATCAATAGAGGAAGGCAGGGAAGGAACTCAAGGAAGGAACCTGAAGCAGAATTCATGGAGGATCACTGCTTGTTGGTTCTCACTGGTTAGCTCTCTAGATCACTTACAGGCTCATGCTTAGGTAGCTTTCTTGCACATCTGTGGACTACCTCCCTCAGATGGTACCACCCACGTGGGATGAGCCCAAAGCCTAACTTGATATAAACACTTCACTGATTAGAACTAATTTTCTGTGTGATTCTAGGCAGTACCACTTTAAGAGTTATGGCTCTCAGTGACCCAGACACATAGCCTTTCTTCTGCATGGAGCTTGATTCTCTGGTTCTGTTCAATATCACATTAATTATCTGATGATTTGATAACTACTAAGAAAGTTGAAGAAATGACAGTTAGTATACATAAAAAAATAACCAGGATATAAAATATAGATTAATTAATATCCATGAGTTTAATAATCTTTTTCCTTAAACATTAGTGAAACAGGTGTCATAACAACATCAGTGGAAGTGTGAACATAACAAAGAGAACAGCAAGACTATCGAAAGAAATCACACTCAGAATTTTTATAATATCGCTGAAATGAAAAAATATTTAAAAGCATTCCAAGATTCCTTCTAAAGAATAACAACAAACATCAAGTTCCCAGATAAGAGTTCTTCATCAGCTAGAAGTATTCCCCTAATGTTAAGGAATCTCTGTCAGCATAATAGGGGAAGCTCCTTCCTCATTGTTATTTGGGGAGAACAAAGTGGTTCATGTATCAACCCAAGTGCATGATGATAGCAGAGAAAGTAGAACACGGAGAATCTACCAAAGAATGACATGGTTTCCACGCCAGGTGGCAGGGTTGTCAGGAGATCTGAAAATATCTGGCAAAAATGACTCTCTTCCTTCAGTTGTTTTTTTCTGCTACCAAGAAGCCCTTCCAGAAGGCCTTTGATTCATGCATTTCCCCACCTAGAGAGTTTCTCATTAATACATTCTGGGTGCCCAATTTCCCTTTTAAGTTCCTGATGATGGTGATGCTGTGCTCAAATCACCCTTTGAACAATCAAAGTGACAGCGTCTCAAGAAGGCCATGAATTGGAACAAGAACAAGAGCATGAATGGCAGGAGATGGGGGGAAGTAAGGGTAGTAGGGGGGAAATGATGTGATGGCATTATAGTTTCAAAAACAGTAATTTATTAAAAACAAAACTGGGTTACAACTCCACATGAGGTCACACCCTGAAGATGGACTCATGAAAGATTGGGCAACAGTAGAATACTTCTGAATCTATAAAAACCAAAAGCAATCTAGAATCAAATGTTTAGTGAGGCATTTCCTATTTAGTCTTGGTTTTGAACTCAGAACATGCACTTTTTTGCATGAACATGTCTGCACACCGTGTACTAGAACCCTAGACCAAGGCTGCCCTGCATGCCTCAGTTAAGATTTGAGACTGTTATCTGCAGAACGGGTTACTTACAAAAGCAAAGACTTTCAATATGTTTCCTATAATCAATTCTCAGCATGTAAGTATCAAGTTTCTTTATCTTTGGATTATACTTTGGTAGAATATTTGATTTTAGCTAGTACCATTTGGTTTGAGTTGCTAAAGAGTTTCATAAAATAAAATTTTAAGTGAATTTTGGCTTGGGTTTATAACAAAATTTTTAACAATTTCAGAAACAGCCTTAAATGTACTTCTGACATTTTGTGCTATGCATTTATGGGAAATAACCTTCTCAGCCATGAGTATTATAAAACCAGAATACCAAACAACACTGGAAAATGCTGAAGATGATGTCTACATCCTGCAGTACCAAATGCTCAGTTAAGATTTAATTCTTCTTGTAAAATAAACAGCATATCCATCTTATTAGTATGCAAATTTGTTTTCATCCTTATAAGTGGCAAAATTATATGTATATCAAAGAATTGTATTAAAATAAATTTCCTCTTGATTTATTATCAGTAAATGCCTAATTTGTATTCCTATTTTATATGCCTATAAACCAGGGTTGCATGAAAATTTCTCTTGTGAAAAGGGGTCAGCCAGGGTTTCTTAATTTTCTAGCATCTTTACTCAAGTTGGTTTTTTTTAACTAAATAGAAACTTCTTAAGGTTATAGATGTCTTCTGGATGTATTTGTATTCTATAGAAAAGAGCAGTTTCTAGCAACAGTCATTGTGGGATAAAGAATGGAAAATGATTGTGGAGGGTTATTGAAGAAACATGGTAAATTGCAAAGTGAATTTAATACTCAAGACTTTTGCAAAAAGAAAAAAAGCCAGCTCCTGTCATTTTATAAGTCTCCTCCATTTTGGTTGAATTGTGATAATTCCCAAAACTTGATTATTGTGGTTTACCAAACTAAAGTAATTATTTATTTAGATCCCTGTACTTTCTGTCCTTACAGTTAGTTCAAAGACAGCCTGACACCATATGCTGTGATCTACACAGCAGCCACGTATCATGAGAACTCCCATTCCTCTGAAACATGGAAGAAGGGACTTACACCCTGACACACATACTAAGTTACCTGTTAAATAATAATAATGATGGTAATTATTATTATTATCATCATTATTATCATTATTATCACTATTATTACTGATGTTGTTATTGTGTGTGAAAGCAGCTTGCAAGAGCTGGTTCTCCCCTTCTACTATTAGGTTCCTAGGAATCAATCTCAGGTTGCCACACTTGGTGGGCGGAGCTCTTACCTGCAGAGTCATCTCACCAGCTCTTTGTCGTCATGTTCCTTTTTCTAATTCAAAGAAACATAATAGCCAATGTAATCGTGACTCTCACTAGGTTAAATAATGCATATGAAACTTTTAAAAACCCATAGACAACAAAGGTTCATTACCATTACCATCCTTCTCATTGATAGAGTTTCTACAGATTCATCCAATATTTAGATCAAGTTCTTTCAATGGCCTTGACTTACAATCTTTTTTTTTCAAGGTGCGCGCGCGCACACACACACACACACACACACACACACTTACCCCAAATGTGACAATCTTTTTATTCATACTGAGCCTTGGAAAAGGTAGAAACCTCATACATAAATATAGATGACTGCCTGGAAAGAGGTACCCTGCCCTTTGTTTCCCTGAGGAAGTTCTAACCACAGGAACAAAACAAATGGATTCTCTGAGCCATTTCTCATTATATGGATTTTCATGTGGGGAAATCAATTAAAAATTATTACTTCTGTTTTTCTTTTTACCTTGCACATGCATTTTTTTCATGAGTTTGTCTCTCTACTTCAGATTTATCTTGGGCTCTCTGAACCAAAGAAATCATCTAAATCTTTGTTAAAAATTTCCTTGCCTGGTGGCTATACTGCTAACAAGATACTGGTCACAGACAGCACTGTGCTCTTGCATTATTGTTGGTCTGGAAACCATAGCAAGATTAGAAATCAGAGAAATTAGAAGACCTGTTTTTTCCTAGCCCTCCTTCACCTTGAAATTAACTAGGTAAACTTAAACCTTCCTGAAGTCTTCAACTTTCTTTTCAAAGGTGACTATTTTTCAGTAAAATGAACATAAAAGGATTCAGAACGTAGTCCTTTCTAGATAACTTTGAAGAATGTATTTTCTTCCAGTCCTTGTGTCTACCTCTAGATATACAAGTTGCCCATCTCCTGGTAACCTTCCAATCAGTGGTTTTATCTAGCTACTACAGTCATCTGTCTTTGCATCCAAAGGTACTTCTTTCATATAAGGTAATAAATTAATACAGTTCTTGGTTGATTAATGAATAGAATTAATCAAACAAAATCAATCATAGTTTCAATACTGCTATCATAGCTTTAGCAGCTTTCATTTCTTGGTCAAAGACTGTGATTTAGACAGATGTCCCTTGGTGTTTATATGAATTAAAGCAATCTTTGGAGAAGGGCTAGAAGCTACTCTATCTATGGTCATCCTACAGTGTGCTAGGGTTTCTATAATAAATGTAGTTTCCTGGGACATTAAATAATATAACTTCTTCAATCCACCATCCAGACTGAATAAGCCTTTCTGAAAGGAAAAGGGTGATTAATTTGAGGAAGGAGGTGACTCACAAAAAGAAAAGACTTCATTAGAATTCCAAACACACAGAGAGGTAGCTACTCATTAATTAAATGATTTCAAATGGGATCAGGGTATATAATTGCTATAATTTGGATGGAAACAATGCCACAGTAAATGTAATTAGGGAAGCAGGTTCTATAAAGATGTTTCCCTCTTTCCAGGAGAAAAGTTCTTGGTTACCTGACTCTTCCCTGCATAGTTATTTGAGTCATTTGGACCTCTGGTTGCAAGGGCTTTTATACATAGTTATAAAACCTGAGAGAAGTTTTAAGATAGAGGTTGGCCACGAACTTTCATGAGGAGAACAAGGAGTTATTACCACTAATGCACTAGGAATTTTCAAAGAAAAGAATTCCTTTGATGATTATATTTGTGACCTTGGCTGAAGAGTTCAAGGGAACTCTGAATTAAACTTACAATCGAAATATCTCTCTTCCCTTCTTCAGAAACTTCATCATCATTAGAAATTCTTCTACCCACTAACTCCTAGTTTTCTTTGCCTGAATAGCATCTTCAGCAAAAGATCAAGGACAATTCACACTCTGGAATTACTTTCTGCACTTCCTCTGTTACTTCCCCAGTTGAGTTTTTGATTAGACTAGAAGCATCTATGCTGTGGGATAATGCTCTTGTACACTGTAAAGATTTGTCAGTAGTATTAGTTTGATGAAACATTGATTGGCCAGTAGCCAGGAAGGAAGTATAAGTGGGGCAACCAGACCAAGAGATTTCTGGGAAGAGGAAAGGCAAATTCAGTCAACAGCCAGAAGTAGAGGAAACAAGATGAGAATGCCTTACTGAAAAATGGTATCAAGCCACATGGCTAAATACTGACAAGAATTATGGGTTAATTTAATTTGTGAGAGGTAGTTAATAATAAACCTTAGCTGATAGGCCAAACAGTTTATAATTAATTTAAGCTTCTGTGTGTTTTTTTGGGACTGAATCACTGAGGGACTGGGTGGAAAAGAATCTTCTGTCTACCAATCTACATTAGAAAAGACCCAATCCTTAAGTCACTTCTCTCTGTTATCACCAGATAGACTCCCAATATTTTGATGGAACTTCTACAAATCTTCCATATTCACCAGCTACATGTATGATCCCTTTGATTTCTTGATCATAACAATGGTCATCACTCCACTTCTGTCTGCAAATTCAATCTCTGTGTAGCCAACTCCTAAGGCGCTGCTACATTATTAAGCAGCAAACCTCATGCAAAGAATTGTTCCTTAGAACTTCTGAACATTAGCCTCCTTCTACCTTTGTGTGTTGTGGTTCCTTTCAGTGTCCTTGTTCACAACTAAATTTCTATTTCCTTCTACAAAGGGGAGGATGATTCTTTTCAACTTGCTGTTTCTCTATCCAGGATGACTTATCTAACTTTTATAGGGGTTCATCAAAGTCTCCATGAAGGTGAAAGAGCTAGTATCATTGGTAAAGTACTTGCCATGCGACTATGAAGACCTCATTTAGATCCCTAGAATTCACATAGAAACATCTGGGTATGGTATGGTGTTGTAGGAGGCCACTTGTTTGTTCCCAGCTGCTCAACCCCAAAATAACCACACAGAAAGTGTATTAATTAAAACACTGCTTGGCCTATTAGTTTTACCTTCTTATTGGCTAGTTCTTACATCTTAATTTAACCCATTGATATTAATCTGTGTATCATCATGTGGTTGTGGGTTACTGGTAAGGTTCTGTTAGGTGTCTATCTCTGATAGGGCTAGATGGCTTCTCCTGACTCCTCTTCTTTTCTCCCAGCATTCAGGTTAGTTTTCCCTACCTAACTCTATTCTTCTAAGCCACTGGCCAAAACATCTTCTTTATTCATTAACCAATAAATGCAACGTACATACAGAAGGACTTTTTACATCAGTAGGGTAGGGTTTATAATCCCAGATTTAGGGAGGCAGAATGATCCCCAGACTTGCTGATATACCAGTATAGCCTACTTGTCATGTTTTTGACCAAAGACCTTGTCTCAAAATGATATGTGGATAGTACCTGAGGAAGTGACACCTAGGGTTGTCTTCTGGCCTCCACATATATTTCTCTACTTATGAACCTCCACACGCATGCACACATGGACATACACAAATTCACAGCAATTATAGTATGGTGATTGGGATTACTTATATTATCCATTTGGTTGGATGTCTAAGAATTTAGGGGGCAGATAGTATACCCATAGGTGCATAATTTCTAATGTGAGAGTTTGCAAACAGTGAATCACCAGCAAAAATTAGTCAAATGTTAACAATTTTGTCAGCAAGAAGGAACATTTACTCAATTTTTTCAAGTTTGCTAGCCACTTTTTGTGGATTACCTCATATATTCCAATTTAACAGATGAGGAAAGTGAGATTCAAAGAAATTAAAGGCGTCATCTAACAATGCACGACAGCAAGCAGAAGAGAGTCAGCAACAAAGTGCATACACCAGTAGCTGTTGGTCACACATGATCCCCAGCCCCAGGTTTTGATGGACTTTCTGACTCATTAGCAACCATTCATTCAACTACATGGTTTGGCAGTGAGGCTTGAGGATAGGTGGGGGGTTCTCCCCTCTAGCTCTAAATAGCCTGTTTGCACAAAAGGCAGGAACACCATGAAATTTATAAACCTGAAAGCACAGTCGGAGGAGGAAAGAAAGAAAAAAATCTGTAGGGAGTTTATAACTAGAAAGTCCCAATTACAATCCTATTTGTCTCAAGGTCTAAAACCTGTACTGTGTGGAGAATTACACACTTGACCTTGAAGTAGGATCACCCTTTTTGGCCTGGTCTCTGGTTGGGAATCCCTGAGACATGAAAGAGAACAAACAGGATTATAAAGAGTTAGGATTGAAACAGTTTTAGGGGATGAACCTTTGGCCCAATTCCTTCATAAACTAGCAAGAAACTAAGGCCGAGACCAAACATTAGCCTGCTCAAAAAGAGAACAAAACTAGGAAGCAGATCTCCTGACAGCCAACTCTTCCCACGCTGAAGGTTTCTTTATGGGAAATCTATCTTTCTCGTTAAGTCACAGACACATACCATGCTCATATGCTCACACCGTGAGTATCTGCTTCAGGAGGATGCAGAGAGGATCATAATCATGTCCAGGGTTTCCATTAATCCCAGAAGCCTTCAGCTGAGACCTACTTTTCCAGGTTCACTGCTTTTTCTCCCAGGTTCTGGCACCCTCCAGAGCGTCCTGAGATTTCAGAAATCTAGCTTTCTCTGTAACAGCAGCTGTACACTAAAGTCTCTTCTTAAACAGAGGACCTTTTTAGATGTGCACAGATGTGGCATTCCTCTGTGTTGCCTTCCTCTTGACTCTGTTGGATCAAGTAAATAGACACAGGCCCAGGCAAAAGTGTGTTCTGCTCTTAAGGGAAATGAGAAGCTTCCCTTGAGGCAGCCCAACTGTTCTTACTGAGCCTCTGAACGGAGTGAAGGTCACAGATTGATGAAGTCTACATTGGGTAGCACAGGTGACCAACAAGTTGGACGATAGGCGCGGAACTCTTATTTACAAATAAAAAATAAACTATGTATATTAGGGGAAAATAGGCGGTGTCTAATAGGTCCAGGGTTCTACATCACTCCCACATAGATAAGTGTGCCCCAAACCTTCAGCGGTGCAGTCTGGATATGTGCAGGTTCTCCTGTGTTGACACACTGGATTTATTTTTCATTCCTCTAGGTAAACAGTTAAAGCTGTTGTGGATTCTGGTGAGTCACACACCACCTTCTTCACCACCTCCACCTAGGACTCAGAATTAGCCATTGCTAGGAAACCACGGATCTCCACTCAATTTTTTTTAACCCAGCCTCAACTTCTTCCACTGACTGGATGTCATTAATTTGAGAGCAAATTATTAGAAACCTGGAAAACAGTTCTGAAATGCCTGCAGATTTATGATGAAGTCATTCCACAAAAGGTCACAGACAACCCTGCCACAATTAAATCTTTCATTAATTTTTAAAATATACAGTAACTTACAAATGCAGCATAAATTAACCAAATGACCTTGAAGAAATTAAGTGCTATCTGCTGATTTCTTGAATTTGTATTTCATGAGTAGGATTGGTGTGTTTCTATTCTTATCTCTTATTGGCTGCCAGGGAATGTTTCCCCAGAATGATGAAGGACTCAGTGACTCCAGGCAATGCTTAGCACAGGGAGGCGAGGGTGGATTGGTGAGATAGTCCCCTTCCTTTCAGTTACAGGTGCAAGGGTGGAGTGAACATAGACCACAGTGTCCTCAGCATTGGTGCAATAGTAGCTCTTCCCTTTTACTATCTAGAAGATGCTACATGTGGGGTTTGGTAAATTATTTCCCTTTGGTCCATTATAAAGAATGTGCTCTCATTATATAAACACTTGATGGATATAAAAATCTCTAGATGAAACGATAAACCACCACTGGAAGCACTGTTTTTACTACTGTGAAATATTTTCTTCCATTTATTGACAGTATTGTTCTCTCATATGCTAAGACGTAAGTGATTATCACAAACCACAGCTAGGGCTAAAATATCCAGAGGGCAGAGTATTCTGAGGCCAAGGGCATTAAATACCCTTCCATATAACTTTCTATCTGTCTTTCTCATTCTTTTTCTGTCTCTGTCTGCCCCACATCCCCCAACACTATTGACACAGCCAATACGACTCTGACAATTTAGACAACCGCTACCGTCTATACTACAATTGTTGTCCTTTCTTCACAGGAGACAGATGAGGTATGAGAATATAAGCTTCCACTCAATGGAGGATTGACTACTTATGTCCTAACTTGCCTCTCGAACTCTTAAACCATCGATTTATTAATAGATGACTATCAATATACCTAGTCAAATAAAATAATAGCAAGTGTTCTTTAAAGAATAGCAATGTGTGCACTCTGCTAAATGTCCTCTAAGTATTCAATTCTCCCCAAAAGGCCTGGCTCCCCACACGTATTCTTGTCTCTTGCCTGGAGAAGCCTGCCTCCCCTATTTCTGTGAAGGAAACCGTAAAGGATGGGTTTCAAATTAAAGAAGAAAGAACGGTGTTCTGGGAAGGCCAGCCATCAGTGGGCAGCAGCTGCTGGCTTCCAAATATTCAGGCAGTATGCTTGACTGCTGGTGTGCATCCAGGCCACCTGATTGTTTTCCCATTAGGGTGTAGATGGGATTAGTGGTAAAGGAGGTCAGCGGCTACAAGGGAAATTGTATCGAGCAAAAGTGAGACATGAGCTAGATCGTAATAGAAACAGGCAGGAGGATCAACAGCAAAAACCTGCAAGCAGAGCGTGGTGGATGCTGAACAGTCTCAGTGAGATGCTAGAGAGAAGGGGATGAGAAGCATTGAAAATAGATGCGGAAAGAGGAAGGAGTCAAAGGGAAACTGAGAAACAAAGCTAAAACTACTGAAACAAACAGCAAAGTACGGAAGCAATGGAAAATGTCATGATCTTGAGGGGGGAGTGAAAAGCACTGGGGGAAACTGAGGGTCAGAAATGATGCCTGTCCTGTACTAATGTATGAAATTCCATAAAAAGTTTAAATTAAAAAAACAAAAATTTAAAAACACAAGTTAAAGGAAATCATTGTTCAAACAACTTTGCTTCTTTTCTTAAAACTAAGTCCTTTTGTGAGTTTGCATTAAAGTCCATAATGGTGACTGAGAAAATGTGATCTACAAACCTGTGGAACCTAAGTAAGGGGCCAAGCGACACACTGGAAGGAAGGACAGAGGTAGATGAGCAGGGAAGGATTTTAACAAGAGGAGAAAGACACTGAATTTAGAAGAGCCCTGAGCAAGAAATACAAAAGAGACAGCT
This sequence comes from Microtus ochrogaster, assembly GCF_000317375.1. Taxonomy (NCBI): domain Eukaryota; kingdom Metazoa; phylum Chordata; class Mammalia; order Rodentia; family Cricetidae; genus Microtus; species Microtus ochrogaster. Next base: position 76,452,499 of record NC_022015.1, on the reverse strand, counting down.
TTTGTTTTTTGTTATAATGACATAGTTCACTGTTTGTGTCAAACCCTGAACCAAACGAAACAATAGCAGAATCCAAACGGTGTGGAAACCACCCAACGTCTGCTCGCATACAGAAACAGTCTCCAGTCCAGGCTAACTGCAGCACTCACTGCACTTCTGCTGAGCACCAATGATGCATGTGCACGACCACGCTCAGGGCTATGGAGGAAGATGCCAAGATCACTGCAACCTTGCACCTCTTGGGCTGAAAAAGGCTTCTCACGCTAACCTCCTAAACAATGGGGATAAGAAAGATCAGAAAGCTGTGCTAAACTTAACAGCTGCATTGTTGGTGCATATTCACACAGCACTGGTCACTGTGACTCAGCATCTCCACTTCCGAGTGTGTGTGTAGATCACAAAAGGGCTTCCATTAATTTAACGGGAGGCATGTGCAAAGGTAAAATGCTGTTTGTAAAAAGACAACACCGGAAGCAACGTAAATGATCACTGATAGGAGAATGAATAAATGGTGCATATTCATTCAATGACAAAAATGCCATGAGCGTGGAAAATGCCTGGGCACATGGACAGCCCCTAAGTTAGGCAGTAATGATAGAAATTTGCATATAAATTACTGCTATTGCCTATTTGAATTATATAGACTTTTAAAATACTTAAAGCAATGTGGGCACACACTCACTGAAACTACCAAAAGGTATAAAAACCCATAACTCAATACCATGTATACAAACGCTTCAACACTTATTCTAGAAGTGTCTGTGGGAGCAGTAAGCACAATGGGTCTGAGATGGGCAGTAATAAAGTCACCTCTAAATCCCACGTGACTGCAAAATGACTTTTATCAATTTTAAGTGATAATTGAACAGGTTCTCAGGAGCTAATCTCTACATTTTTCTGTGTTTATAAAATGATATTGAACAAAGTATATAGTAGTTATGTAACTATAAGTGCGAAATCGAAATTCCAACTCTCCCCGAAGCCAGGAGGGCGACTTCAGAGTACTGTGTGCTGAAATGAGCCCACTGGAGTGAGGGGTGAAACAGGCACTATCACGCCCCAGCTGAGGTGGTTGCCATGTGGTTCTAGTACATATTTAGACTCTAAACATGTGGCTTCAATGCTGCAAAGTCTTTTAGATGTTAGGTGCTTGAATAAACATGGTAGCCTCTCATTGTAATCCCAGAATTTGAGACGCTAAAGCTGGAGTACTGCCATGAGTTGAAATTCAACTTCGATTCCAGAGTAACTTTTAGGCCAAGACACCCTGGTCTACAGAGTAAAACTGTCTCAAAAACAAGCAGGTAAAGGCAAAGGACTTCACTAACTAAGCTTTGAAAGAAGAAATGAGGCAGATTCTCTGTCACTTTCTAGAGAGTGTATTCTCAGTATGGTGTAGGAGACACATCAGGAGAAGCGATTTCTAGGCAGAAGCCGTGTCTGACGAATCGCACTTTTGGACACTGAGAAGTCAGCTGAGGGAAATGATGCTGGAGACAAAAGTGTTCCTTCTGCTCATGTGCGCAGGGCCTTCAGTCTACAGCAGGCTAGTTCAATTATTTCGAGACCTGTGTTGAGGCAAAAAGTACAGCACTGCAGATGGGTGTGCTGGATGAGCAAGTCATTTATTTCCCAGTGGACCACATAGAGGTTAAGTAAGAGGAGCTGGAGGCAGGGTCACATGTTAGACCACTCACCCCGGTCCTACCGCATCCAACTACATCCCTCTTCTTACATCCCTTTACCACCTGAAGAGCCATCAGTCTCCACATCCACAAATGGGTAAGTGCACTGAGGAGGAAAGCGTCCTCCTTAGCCAATCACTTCTCAAACACACTGTGAGGAAGAGGCCGTGCCTTCAGTATAGCACAGGGACCTCTTAGGGAGAAGCCTGAATCCAGCACTGTTCAAGACTGAAATGTTTTTAAGGGAATCAGCCTGGACGAAGTGCATTCTTTTTGGGGCCAAGGCACAACCTGCGGCATGCATCTGTTTTAATTAGCCCACAATGCTTTAAATGTTAAAAAGAGTGGAAATTAAAGAAAAATTATATCTATGGCACATGAAAACTGTTTGAAATTAGATTTTTTTTCATAGTGAGTTTTGATTGGCACCCACTGATTTCTATTGTTCTCTGCTTTCTGTGCCTATCTTCATGAAATGAACTGGGGCAGCTAACTCACTGCAATAGACACACCAGAGCCAGCAAAGCCTGACTTCTTTACAGGCTGCAGTACATGTATGTGCATGAATGTCAAAGTTGGATAAAAACCTCAAGTACTATTTGTCATGCTCAATCAACCTTTTCTGTTTGTTTGTATTTTAAGATAGGATCTTACGTACTTTCAAATACCCAAGTAGTCTAGGACAGCTAGCCAGTGAGGCCCAAGGGGTTTCCTTTATCAGCCTCTTGAATACTGGGATTTCCTGGGCAGAGTATCCTGGCTATTTATGTGGGGTTTTGGAATCAAGCTCAGGCCTTTGCACTTACAGTTTAAGTACTTTGCCATCTCTGGAGCCGTAACAATCTAATGGCCTTTGGAAGGGTTTGTTTCTCTTCATCCTCACATCCAGGTGAGTAAACTGAACTTCAAATGAATGTTGAGCAAGGGATCATCATGAGTACTGTCCCTCGAGATGGACTTTTATTAAGTACAGGTGAAAATCTGTTGGTTAGTACAACTGTTTTCATTTCAGGCTGTTGTAAGCCCCGGCATACCAGTGTTTTCAGCTCTCCAGGGCCTCGCCCCAAACAGAAGCTAGGTCTTGGAGTGGTGAGAATCCTGGTGATAACCTAGAGACTGGGAATCAAGCCGCAGCATGAAAAGCTATGACTAAGGGGTTTCGCTGGATTTGGTGATTACTTGAATGACTTACTTTGGGCAAAGTAAAATCAGGCTCTTCTAGTAAACAACAGAAGATTGAAAAACAGATCAATGGGAACAGCTCTGGTTCATTTCCAGAGACTTTATTGGATGCAGTTACTAGACGCTAAGCAATGTATTCACAGCTTAGAGCTGGGCCTTTGCATCCTGCTCTGGCTATATATACTTAAGAGTATGTTCCCGGCTGAGCATGAGGCTACTGGCTCTTAAGTGGAAAGGAAGTCTTTGCTGCTATTCAAACGTCTGTAGCTTTAAGGTTTGCATAATTTTCTAGGCAAAATGTTATCGGTCCCCTTCACTTTGGCTATTAGTTCTGCTAGTAGAACAATGGGCCAGAGATTTATGCCAATTAGAGTGGGATTTACAAAGGGAGTCAGCAAGACAGTGGGCTCTAGCCAATTTGCTGAAGGCATTTGTAGCCTTTCCTTCTTTGCAGCTTCTTTTTGACAGTCCAGGCACATTCCTACGCCTGCCTGTTTGCTCAGACTGTGCCGTCCACCTGTAATGACTGATCTCTGTCTCTCGGCACAGCCAGGAAACCCTTTGTAACTATTCCGCCTTTCATCACTTGTTTGATGATGGCAAGTACAATTTTCCTCACATCTTGCCTTTTAATTAGTCCCTAATTCTTTCAAGCTTTCATCATATTCTTTTTTCAAACATACTGTGAATTAAAATTCAGGATGGATCTTCTTTGGCTTAGGAAGGGGTGAGCACAGAGATATAGACATCAGCACATACTAAGTCATTAACATCCCAACACTTTTCCTATGAACCATAGTGCTTCCTTGCTGGACAAGCCTTAGAGAGTTCTAGTATCTTCCTTCATTTGTGCCCAAAGTCTTTGCTCTTATGTTGTCTGTCTTGAACATTTCCCCGAGCTTCGGCATCCTCACTTGCTCAGTGATGATAATCCTGTTCAGAAAGCATCTCATGGCATTATCTGGCCTAGAGAAAAGGAAGGATGTATGCAAACTGGCTGTAAACCATGGCTGGATTTTAAAAATTAGGCTACAGTCTCCCCAGGTACTTTGCTGTCTACTCCTAGAAGTAACTGAGATTTTTCAGGAGAAATTCTACTATTCTTGCCCTACATGTTTTTTTGTTTGTTTGTTTTTTCAGAGCGACTGCCTAGTTCTCTGCAGTCCCTGTAAAAGGTTGGCTAAATCACAGTCCATTGGTCCCAAATTTTCTTATTAGTAAGGAAACTAAAGTGCAGTACTGAGGATGTGGGAAAGAAGGTTTTCCATCTGATTCTTCAGCTGAGCCAAGAGAAAAAGAGTTCCCCTTAAGGTGTTTGTTATCTTAGAAGGCAAACAACCTTTCCTAACAGTAGAGGACCAAGGAGGCCAAGCGTTCTAGCATCCACAGGCACATCATCATCACAAGAACTTCCACCTGAGACCGCAGTAGGCACACGGGCATGTCAATCACCCCATGTCTCCTCAGCCTTAAGTAATAAGAATGGTCACATTTCGTTGTGAATTAGGCTAGACTACATGGCTGCTGTCAAGGTTACCAGGGAGATGTTGAAATAATAACATTTGAAATGGCAATAGAAAAAAATGTACAATAAAAGCAAGAAATCACAGATCTCTATGCTGGGCATTGTCTTGTCTCCCCCATGCATATTTTCAAGCAGATATACAGCGAAGAACTGGGCAGTTTCTCCCAGGAGAGAATCAGAAACCATTCCCCATAGGGTTCTCATTCACCAGCTGCCATGCTGTACCCTCAAGCCATTCTGTTGGCACTTCGCTGTTCCTACACACAAAACCCTGCTCAGAGAGTAGATTACCTAGTTAGTTTCCAACCCAAGCTCCAGGCACATAATTGCCAACTGCTAGATCCTAATCTTTGCATGACAGAATTCCTGGGGGTATTATTTTTGTAGTCTCTGGATTCTCTGACCAACAACTCATAGAGAGGTGACCCATGCCAGGTACTAGGCTTTTTTTTTTTTTTTTATAAACCATGGCTTCTAAGAGGAGCATTATCATTACCTAAAACAAAGATGTAAGTATGTAATTAGTTTTTAGAAAGCTTATAAAACAGTAGAACTCCATGTGGCCTTTACAAATAAACTATTGTTTATTCCACACCATCTGATTTACCTTCTCATCTCTCTTACCACTTAAATCTTCCCCTTAAATTACTCCCCTTCCCCACTTTACACTAGTATTCTCTGTCTCCTTCCTGCTTTAGCTGTTCCTCCTCCTCCCCTCCTCCAATGATATCTTTCTACTTTTCAAACTTCTATGGGTACTCCAAGTTCTACACACAAATCTAAAGCTCCAAAGCTAAACCCACATGTAATAGATAACATATGTGCTGTTTGCTTTCCGGGTCTAGTTTCCCTCTGTCAGGATATTTTCTACTTCTGCGTATTTACTTGCTTCATTTCAGTTACAGGTATTGGGGAAATCAAGCCAGTCCTGATCTAGGAGCCTCTGCCCTGACGACTAGTGTACCTACACTTGTATCCTGAAATTCCCTTAAAACGAAAGGATTGTATTCACCTTTTTATCTTCGAAGATCCAACAGAATCTGTATTGCACTCATGAAGTGTTTTTAAATGAATAAAGTATTAAACAGATAAATTCTGCAAATCAAAATGGAAAGTCAATAATATCACACTGGAGCCTTCTTATCCGTGGCCACCATTACACCTTAATGAGGTTAACAGTGAGTTCACAGAATTCAAGTGTCCTGTTTCATTAGTAAGGTTCAATGGCTAGGAGAAGAACCCTTGTCCCCAAATCTGCTCCTTATTCTCACAATTCCAAAAGAATATATAATTTTGAATTCTATTTTCATTATGTGTCATTAAAATACCAGTTAGCTTTAGTAAACCAGTTGGTTATAAAGTTTTTTTCAAATCTGAATTGGAAGCAGACAGAGCCTCCCAGTAACCATCCCACTAGTCATCAGGGGACACTTTGGCTCCTAAGTCAGGAGGTGAGCATAAGGATGTGAGAGCTTCACAACTCACACACACACACACACACACACACACACACACACACACACGGGAGGGGGCAGGGAGATTAAGTTAAGTTCCTATGAAGGAAGATGTTTCTGATGGTAAGAATTCAAAGTGCCAGAAGCTGTTATGCAGGCTTCCAAAGTAGAAAATTCTTATCCAGCTATGAACACTGTAAACTATAATAATTAATGACCTGTAAAGATATTCTTATTTGTCCAATAGTAGTACCAAATGTCTTAGCTGCACCCAATATCTCTCTGATTATATTAAAAGTCTACAAAATAGAAGGGAACTCATGCCTAGTTCTTTGAACCTAGCCAAGAATTCTTAGCTGGAGAGGTCACAGGCAAACCTCAAAGAAGTTACTACTATGAATTTGCTAAGTTGATATAGTAGCAGCTGCCTTATAAACATTTAATTTTATAGCTATAGATAACCCTTCTTTTTGCAGTGAATGGAGGTTAGCATAGAGAATACAACTGTTCAAAGTGAAGAGAACTTGGGACTATGGAACACTAATCGCCAAATGGGACCTCCCCCCCCCTCTGTCTCTCTCTGTCTGTCTCTCTCTGTCTCTGTCTCTGTCTCTCTCTCTCTCTCTCTCTCTCTCACACACACACACACACACA
>NC_022015.1:76435905-76445899 GCF_000317375.1 Microtus ochrogaster | reverse complement strand
CACACACACACACACACACACACACACACACACACACACAATTATCAGGGAACATCAAAGAAGAGGGGAGTAGAAAAACTGTTAAGAGCCAGAGGACTTGGAAGACTATTGAGAATTAGTGTCTTCTAAATATGTCAGGCCTATTGTACTCATGAACTCTCAACAGCTGTGGTAGCCTACATGAAGACCAGCACAAGATCAACCGAGCTGACATTCCAGCATGACTCACAGACCCACCACTAGGTAAGGGACTACAAGGCAGTAGGTGAGCTGCTAGTAGAGGGAGAGTCAGTTTTCTTCAGTAGTGTGTCTCCTGGTAGATATGGCTCTTGGTAGGTTTCCTGTTCACCAGCGCATGGCCTTATACCCACAGACATATAGGCAGCACCAAGTGGACACAGTGAATTATATTTTAAAGAACGAAGAGGAAAAAGTAGAAGACACGAAGTGGGGAGAGATGTGTGTAGGGCAATGTTGGAAAATTGGATGAGAGGAGCAAGAAGTGGCTATTGTCAAAACACACTATATTCAAGTATGCAGTTCTTAAATAATAAGCAAAATCTTTTTACAAAATTTAAAACAAGAACTAAAAATTGGTTGTTTGTTTGGATGAATGCTTCTAAGACCCATCTTAATTTCATTAGACAAGTGTGCTTTTCACTCCCCATCTCCTATATGAAATAATTATGCTACATATTTGAAGCATCTTTTTTTAAACTCTCAAATCTTTTTTTAAAAATATTTATTTATTTATTATGTATACAATATTCTGTCTGTATGCCTGAAGGCCAGAAGAGGGTGCCAGACCTCTTTACAGATGGTTGTGAGCCACCATGTGGTTGCTGGGAATTGAACTCAGGACCTTTAGAAGAGCAGGCAATGCTCTTAACCACTGAGCCATCTCTCCAGCCCCTTGAAGCATCTTTATAAGTGAGACAGACAGGGTACCAAAGCTCTGCTGAGCTCCTGCGCATCCTCATATTAAGGCCTACCAGGACAAAGGGAGCCAACTTGGAGTCTTCCTGGAGCTGTCAAAGGTCCTGTCTTTACCTGTCCAATAAGGAACTACCAAGAAATGTTTCCTGAGTGCCTAGCAACAGGCTCTGTCAGAAGCCCTGATCATGCCTAGCCAAGGAGAGATGAGCATGAAAGAAATGACAACTGTCAACGGATCAGAATGCCTGGGTGCTGAGAGGGTATATAAGTTTTTCCTCATTGTTAAATAAATGAGTCTGCTGTAAGTTCTACCTGACTCCCTGTCTCTGTGGTCATTGACGTCACGCCTTTTCATCTCCCCCCCCCCCCCGAGAAACACGTTAGGACCCAGCAATACTCATGGAAAGGAAAGACAACAAAACACTATCTCAGTCATTCAGGAAGTAATTTGGTTCTGAGTTCAGTCTCCCTTCATACCCACGTAACAAGCTCAACTCCACACTAAGGGGCAAAGTATTAAGATTTAAGATTATGTGGACACAACATTTAAAGTGCAGCCTTAGTCCAGAGAATACAAGGCCATGGCGAGGGTCCTCTGCATATGGTACCATTCAAAGCCATGCCCAATAGAATCATGCAATGAGTTCAAATAGGTCTCATAAAAGAGCACACAAAATACCTTAGGTTATAAGCTAAAGATAAGCAAAAAGTCCAGTCTCTTGACAAAAGGAAAAATGAAGAATAGCTGAATTTGGGGCCACTGGTCAAAATTCTAGAGCCACATCAGACTTGAATTGGAAAAACAATGAACTCTGGCTTGAATGCAGTTAGGAGGCAGCTTAACCAGCCTCTTGAATCCAGGTGCTTATGCCCTGTAGAACTTACAACCAGGGCCCAAGCTTTGCAATGAGTCACATTAGGGAAGGTCCTACAGAGACAGAAGCTTTCTGTTTTACACCTACGGAGTCAGTGAAGGATGGGCAATAACTTGGGAAAGTCAGCTCATGGACCTAAATCTTCAAACAAGTGTTTGAAGTAAAGGATGGAAGTGGCCTTAGTATTTTATTCATTCCTGGAACTCCTGACAAAAAATGTGAATGCCTAACAGTATTCTGGGTTCCAAAGCAGAGTATTTGCTCATTTTGTTTAAGTAATGGGATAAAGTAGGATTCTTTTTTCTGAATTGTCCATTTGTATACTATCTGGCACACAGTAGGTACTATCAATGGCTTTTTTCCCCTGTGTCTCCAGAAAAGTTGTATTGTAACACAAGTCCAACTTAAAGCTATCGGCCATGGATGTGTTCTACTTCCTACCTTGGTTGAGCTGTAGCCATTTTGTATAGCAGTTGGCATCTGGTCTTTCAATTCTGACCAGAGTGTTAGGCTGAGTTCAAGATGGACACTGAGCAGACACTCACATGTGAATGCCAAATCTCTCAAATACATCACAGACTTAACTTTCTATGTTGTTGAGTTTGAGGTATGGAGAAAACTTCCTTGTCTTTAAATTCTGTTAGAAATTTCCCAGGTCAATTAGCATCTGTGACCTATCAGTGGCTATGTGGGTTGTTGAGTGCAAATAGAAACAATTTCCATTTTATAGATGACGGAACTCTGGCCCTGAGAAGAAATGATTTCTTATTATATTCCCCCAGGGAAATCCTGAGCCCGCAGATGAAGGAGAACTGAGGTCTTCAGTCTCTTCTCTGCCACAGTAAAAAGTACTCACGTCATGATGTGGGTCTCGACTCCTGCCTCCACCAATGCTCCATCCACAAAAAGAGGCAGCAATGTGAAACCGTATCTGCTCCAGGAGTGGCCCTCATCAAAACTCACCCTGAGGCAGAAACAAATATATGGAAGACACAGTTGAAAATAAAGTTGTAGTCTTTGACCATCTTATTTTACGTTATTAAAGTTTCCTATCTGGCAATGTGGATTAACAATACTTAATCAACAACATCTCCCTATATTATAAGATTTGATCAAAATTGCTTTTACCAGAACAGGCAGAAGAAATCCAAGCCTATAGAAATATTTCAGCACATTAGACTTGAGGAAATACACACACACACACACACACACACACACGCACACACACACACGTGTATGTGTGCGTGTGTGTGTGCGTGCACAAAAGGTCTCAGCAGACAGAGTGTCGCATTTCAAATACTAAGGTTCAATTTACAGTACAATCAATTCAGCCCTTGGAGTTTCTGACGCAGATAAATTGAGGTGTGTGGGTGTGCCCTATAGGAAGGGTGTATGTGTGTCTTTCAAATCAAACTTCAAGAAAAGCAATTTCCTATTTTCTCGGAATGGATGTTGAGACTATTCCACCTTCCAATGTCACCTTAAAATGCTTGTAGGCATGGCTAGTGTGTGTCTGAACTACTATGAGAAGATGTCGTGTTCCATCGTTTGTCCAAGGATAAAAGACAAGCCTGGTCCTCTGTGGATGCCAAGCACACACCTCTTTAAAGGATGCTGCTAGTGATTCCACATGCTTGCTTCCCTCTCCTTCTTGATAATATCAAGGACCTCTCTACACCTCGATTTAAGCAGAGGACACACCCCAAAGATGTGTCCTTGGCTTCTTCATCCTCAAGGATCTTTCTTGTCCTGTCGGGTTTCTAAATCTTCTCTACATACATAATTTAAGACTTTGAGCCCCTCCTACGTATGGTCCTTCTCCTATATTCAGGATTTTAACCTCTCAGAGGTTAGGAAACATGACCATTTTATTCTTTGAATGACGCCTTGATTCCTCACATAGGAATCTTTGTGACATGCTTCTTTCTTTCTGTTGTACATCATTTCAGAAAATGTCTCTGACTCTTACGAACTGTGATCATTTTGAGGACAAGACTCTTCCATTCATCTTTATTGCCCTGATACTTATCAGGGCTACGGAAGTGCTAGACTGGCCGATGCACAGAGGAAGGAAGGGATGTGAAAGGCTCTCTTTCAGAGCTTCCACTCAATTTCTGCAGTATGATTTTAATTGACTTCCATACACTGGTTCTAGGAATCACCTTCTCCCTGAACAGAAAGTCGCTCCATCCCGTCTGTATTTACTTTTTAATCTATTCTACTGTTACTCCCCTCTGTGTTCCTATCTGATTTTTTTTCCAAATACACAGATTAAAAATAGTGCTGAGGACAATGTTCTAACCTATCCAGGGCAGTCAGTCTGACAACAATGTTTAGGTTGATGGTATATCATAAAAGAAAAGAGATCACACTGTTAAGAAGCTTTTGTGAATTCCTAAATTATCGTCTTGAACTTTAAGGGGTCAGTTTATTCAGCCTTTAAAAAGATTAAGTTGAAAGCTAAGTTAGTGCAGAGGAAGGTGTGGAGACCTGAACCGCTGTGAAAATAGCATGAGTCCTGATTCCTTGCTTTTGTAGCTCCGAATTTCCTACAATAATAAAGGTAGTTTTAGAAATTCCCATAGCCACTAACTAGTTGTCTCTCTCTCTGGTATGTCCAGGGGTTAAGGAAAAATATCTTAGGCTTTATGATTTCTCCTTTTCAAGCCTGTTTGTTGATATGACTCTAAATCAATCAGCTGCTATTTCCACAGAATACTGCCAACATGAGCTCAAGCCCTCTCTCCTTGCTTCCCCAAGAATTTCCTCACTGATAAAGATTAGTTAGCAGCATATACAGAGCAGGCTTCAGTGGATGCCACAGGTATCTCAAGATGAGAGGTGCCCTCTTTTCATGTATCCACCAGCAGGGCATAGGGGCAGCTATTTTTTACTTCATACAGGGAAGACATCATGAGGCAGATGATGATGTCACATCATACTTCTCAGAATCAAGATGGAAGCTTCCAGACAAAGCTAAGTGCTAGCAGAGAGAGAAAACATAGAAGACTAGAGGCCTGCTGTAGGGAGTAATCTCCATGGGAGGATGTCTCACAGGTAGAGGGAAGAATGGCGTAGCAGCACACACCTAAAGACAAGCCCAGAAACGACAGGCAGCCTAGGCACGTGGGTGCAAGGATGCCAGAATGGAAGCAAGAGCACTGTTTCCAGAGGCACAGTGAGAATGGAGTCCAGTGACACTCATTTATGACTGAGGGGATTCTTGGAAGGCCACAATTCTGCCGTGTGGGTATTTCCAGAGAAGAGTGCTTTCTAACACGCGGGTGTTTCAGGCAGAAACAGATCTAACAAAATCTAAGTCCTGAAAGAAACTTTAGGAAACACAATAAAAATCTTAATATCTTTGCTATGAGAATATAGGGCCTGGACTGTGAATCAGAGATGGTTGGGACTTTGTAAATACTCAGAGATAACTGCTCTGAATGTCAGCCCTAAGGGTGTCTCATTTTCTTCCTCCTATCAATAGCTCATTAATGTCCGCATGCCAAGGAAATAGGGAATCCTATAGTAAGTCTATAGGTGAAATTGAAACCAGTAAGGTTGTCAATATTCAAGGAGAAAGTAAAATTCTGAATGACCTCTAAATAATGGCAATGCAGAAAACAGAGAGAAAACGAAATGAGTTCCCAGATAAAATAGCTCATGTTTCTCATGTGGCTGAGCTAACTGTGTCCTCAGTCATAACAGCACAGCATTATCTCCAGAGAAGAGAATAAGGGAATGGCTACCACCAGGCTGTGTCCTCAGTCATAACACCTCAGCAGTATCTCCAGAGAAGAGAGTAAGGGAATGGGCCTACCACCAGGCTGTGTCCTCAGTCATAACACCTCAGCAGTATCTCTAGGGATGAGAGTAAGGGAATGGCCACCACCAGACTGTATTATCAGTCTTAACACTATAGCAGTATCTCCAGAGAAGAGAGGAAAGGAAAGGCTCCACCACCAGTGGAAATGGTAGTTAATTTGAGGAGACAAACAATGTGCCAGTAAACCGACACAAAAACAAGGGTTAGAAAAGAGTCCTGATAATGCAGAGTGATTCGTTAGTAACTAAAAGCACTAGCCCTAGGCAGTGGTATCAGTGGAGATCTGAACTGACAATAAAGAAGATATGCAGACACGGAGGGGAGGGCTATGACAGAGGAAATATCTACTGTGAAGTGGACCTGATCTATGAACAGAAAGATGATCAATAGTTAGAGAAGAATGAAAAGGAGAAGCAGAGTTGGTAGACAGAGCAGAATTCAGTCACAGAGGACTTTGTCTTCAGATGCTATAGGAAAGATATGACGGGATCCAAACTTTAAAAGACAAATTTTATATCTGTATGGTGAATAGATTGTCAGAACCCTAAGTGGACGGAATTAGAAGAATGGCAAGACAGCATAAGAAATGGTTACGAAAGGTTACTATGGAGAACAGACACAGAAAAAAAAAAGGTTTTAGATATTTTCAGAGGTGACGTCAATACATTTGGTGATGAGATATATACAGTATGAATAAACATAATAAATAAGTTATGGAAGATATTGATATTGTTGATGGTATTTCAACAATCAAAGAAGAGAAGTGGAGAGGGCAGAAGACACAGGGACTTAGTTTGCCATTTTCAGTTCTGGTCCACATCCAGATGCTTTAGAGTCTTCCATGTTGTGTCATCATCAAGAAGAGCTTTGGATAAATGGATCTGGCTTTCTGAGTAGGGGCGTGATTTACAAGGTGGGTCAATTTAAAAGTAGAATATTTAGTCTATGGCCATAACACCCTGAACGTGCCTGATCTCATCTCGTCTGAATATTTAGAGACTGGAGAGATGTCTCAGTACTTAAGACTATTGGCTGCTCTTCCATAAGACATTTCAATTCCCAGTGCCCAAAGGGAGCTCACAACCATCTGTAATTCCAGCTTCAATGGATCTTCTGCCTTTTCTAGATTCCTTGGGCACCAGGCACACATATGAAATGCAGACATATATGCAGGCAAAATATCCATACATAGAAAATGAAATAATAGAATATTTAAGACAAGTAGTTGGGATGTGGAAAAGAAAAAAAGTGGTGCACTGGGAGAAAGGGTAAGATTAACCAGTGAGATAATAAGTTCAGACAAAAGGAACTGCATCCCTTGTCAATCACAAGTATTCTCTGAATGGTAAAACTTCAAAAGCTGGTCAAACCACACAAAGCCTAAAACGTGCCTCTAGGCTGCACACATGATGAAGGAAACAATCCCTCTGCCGTATCTTAAACACAATGCTCAATTCCAATCCCAGTTCCTTTTATTTTAAAGACCTGCCAATTAGTGTGATTTAAGGTGAAAGACAAACTGGCCTGGAAACAGATTACACAAATTTTAGACAGCACTGGTAAGAAAAGAAAAAAGAACAGAGACTGAATTAATTATCATTTCGTTTCAGCTTATTCTTTTAGTAAGGAGGTTTCCACATATTAGAAAGAATATCTTGACTATTCACTACAAAACAAAAAACAAACAAGAAAAACAACAACAAGATAATGTCCATGAACGGATTTGGAGAGCATGTAGTTAGCTGCATGGACACATCAGTTTTTAAAACTGCAGAGAGAAATAGGGACACACTTTTCTGTCCCACTCATGCTACTGAAAAGAAGCATCTAATGGTCACACTCAGAGTGTGAGCTCTCATGCACACTGCTCTTTTCCACAGTGTGTCCCTGTTCCTGTGGTTCTGCTGGATGTATATAACATGCAATTGATGAATATGTGTGGGGCAAATGAACAAACTGGAAATATTTTCTTGAGTTGCAGATTTAGATATTCATGGAAACCTAGAATGGCTAGATAAAAAAATAGCTGGATGTCCTTCCAATTATACAATCCTAAAATTGCATGTACCTGAATTCAATGTGCAAAAACCCTAAGTCAGTTCATTGTTGCTCAGTGTTAAGAATATTTTTCTTTTAACAACTAAAGCCATGGTAGAAGATAAGAACTCTATATTGAGTATTCACTAAGTGGTTTCCACTTTTTTTATTATCCTGGCATGTTGCATCTCTTAAGGTGTCATAAAATGATCTGCTAGAACAGATATTATGCTAGACTATACGACCTCCAGGGTCCTTTCCTAGTTTGTGTGTCTCTGACTTTATAGTATTGACATGAGAGGAAGAATAAAATTTTCCAAAAATAACCAAAGTTCTTCCTGCAAGACCAGCTCAGCATTAGAAGCAGAATAGTTGATGAGAATCAGTGTTCTTTCCTTGCCTTCCACTGCAGATGCGGGAGGTGCTGTGCTGGCCACCAGGAAGTTCTTCCGAGTAACAAGTGCAATGCTCCTTTCAGAGGCGTGCACAGGTTACAACTATTGTTCTTATGGAAATGTTTCTCTGAACAAACAAGACACTGATATCCAAGTCATGTACAGATGAACAAAAGAACACAGAAAAGGTGATGTTTCCCTTTTTCCTTCCAAGAACATCAAAGGGAAACAGGACAGTCTGTCAGGCTCAGCAAATCATTACACCTCAGCCCACCTGTCACTCAGACACCCTGTCCCTTGTGAGCTTTCTCTGGAAAACTGCATTCAGTGGGACTCTGTTGCTCAGTTCCTGCTAGTATTTCTAAGGCACAGTGGCAATACTTAATGGAGGGCTTACCTAAAATAGCACTTAGGCTCTGATCTCTGTTCATCCAAAGCAACATGGTCACAGATGGATGGGTCAATCTCTATACTGTTTGTCTTCATGCTCATCCAGCTACCTAACCTTTCCATTTGTAGGAAACAGCATGCCTTGTTAGCCTAGATATAGTTTCCCCAGTTTTTCAATTATGACTCCCATTTTCTCTGCAAAGCAATGTAGCTATTACTTAAGTCTGAGAACCTCTACACCCTTGGGTAATGTTGTGTAAGCTAACGCTTTTCATTTGTGCATGTATGCACACATACATCTGTATGGAAAATAATGTTAGTCTGAGATCCATAAGAAAAAATGATAATGAAGCAACTACTTAATCTTTATTCTTCTTAAAATATGCCATTTCTTTTAGCCTTGGAGTTTGCAGCTTAATTAGAATCTACTAGTAAAGAAGGAACTGTATTTGAGTTTCAAAAGCTTGAAAGAGGCGAAAATTAGTCAACTGTTTTATAAGAAAACACTGATGATAATGATATGGTCAAGTCATTACAAAACACTCCCATAGCCTTCAAGAAAACACACAAAGGACAATTTCTGAATGAATTCATTATTTGCTGTAGTAATTTCTCAGACACATTCAATAGCTGACATTTATCCACTTGCAAGTGCAAATTACTCCTTTTCTCCTGAGAACTATATTGATGGACAGGCGTAAACAGAAATCTTCATCCCTGTCTAAGTTCAGGAAACATTCCTATCAACATCCTTTAAATGAAGACAATACTATCTTCAATGCTTAGTTTAAAAATAATATTTAATGTTTTTAAGTTAGAAGAGGAAAACAAACAGTATCACTTTACAAGAAGAAATTCAGTAAAAATATAATTATTTTGTAGGCTCTACAAATTTTCACATATTTTATTTTTAAAAATGAATTTGGCATGTGGTATTTATGGAATGTGCATGGTGCTTGATTTATTTCATACTATATATTGACAAATTCAGGGTTATTAGCATATCCTCCACAGTAGACTTCTACCATTTATTTATGGTGAATACACTTGGTTTTCTACACTTGAAGTATAATGCTACTATTAGTGCTACATGCAACTTGATAACCTCAAATTTTCATTGACGATTTTGAGTGATGATAGTTGTTCTTGACTACAGATCCTAAAGAGGATTCACAGCATTTTTTTTTTCTAACTTGGGCATTTTCCTCCAAGACTGCCAAGACAAGTTGTTCCTTTGAGAATAAGTGTGTCTGTCTCTAGACTGAAACCTTGACAGCTCAGATTGCATAGTCAATTGCAAGGAATGCTAAATTTCTGGTTTTGTTTTTGTTTTTAATTGAAAACAGATTCTCTTCTCATACGATAAATCCTGATTATAGCTTCCCTCCCTCAGCTCCCTCCAGTTTCTCCCCACCACCAACCATCTCTCCATATCCACTGCTTTTCTGTGGTGGCGCACGCCTTTAATCCCAGCACTTGGGAGGCAGAGGCAGGCGGATCTCTGTGAGTTCGAGACCAGCCTGGTCTACAGAGCT
>NC_022015.1:76384243-76435805 GCF_000317375.1 Microtus ochrogaster | reverse complement strand
AAAAAAAAAAAGAAGAGAACAGGCTTCTAAGGGAAAACAACCAAACAAGTTGAAATCCTCTCAGATCTCTTGGTACCATGCTTCCCTTGCAGCCCATAGAGGCTGATTTTCTTTTCCTCCATGAGAAAGCAAACAATAACCTCTTCCTAGTCTCAGCACCAGGAAAGTTCTCAGCAGGAAGCTCTCAAAAGCAGTAAGAAGCACACAGACCTAATCCCACAGTCAAGGATAAAGAAAGGATAAAGTCAAGGATAAAGAGGGTCAGGTACAGGCTACACCTGCTATTTTTTTCTCCGGAGACCTGAAGGAAAGGAATAAACTAATCTGTTTGTTTATGGGGAATTTACCAACTCAGATTGAGATGGTTCCTAAAACCTAATGACAGAGCCAAGAAACAATGTGTCATCTGGTAAAAAATACGTGAGTTTTAAGACTTACTTTCTTCTTTGTTGGTACAGTCTCACTCCCTCCTTAAAAGGCAATTCTTCCTTCCACAGACTGAAATAGGCCTTGAAAATGAAAGGGACCACCTGCCAGCTCAACCATAGCACCTTGAAGTGACATTTAGGTTCTTTTCAATCCTGTCTCCTTTTACATGTCCCCATCCTTGGCTCTAATACAGATTTCTGAGTACTCTGTACATTGCTGAATTCTAGCCTCAGGTCAGACTTTTTACTTTCATTAGCGTGCCTCAGACCACTTCTTCCTGGAACTCATAGCATCCTTCCTTTAAACATCATCTCCGTGCCACCTGCTGCAGGAAGACCGTTGTTCAGCATCACACAGTCGGCATCTTCTAACACACACTGCTTTGGGTTAATCTAAAATCCTTGTACTGACTGTCATCTGTCATAGGGCTGGAACCATGTTACAACCACCCTCTTTGTGCTCCTCACAGTACCTAAAGCATTAGCAGTTAACATGCAGGAGCTCCATTGGCACATCCAATTAACTCCTGTGCACTAATACTTTGAGTAAGGTATTTGATATAGCTGTGTTTTAAAGTCGGTATATTGGTAATTTTTAAAAATATCTACATATTTAGGATTGAGCTGGACAATTTGGTGGAGCGATTTAGGACACGGCCTGAAATGTAACATTCTGTCAACAAATCCAGACTATAATTTAACAGGAAATGGATAATAAATAATTACATTGAGAATTTTCTCAAGTTCTCCCTTAGGCTAGTATAGCCATTATCTTGAAAGAAACTCCTTATGACTTTAAAGATTATTTAAATAACCTTCTTGTAAAATAATATGTTTACAAATGTAACTATTTTACCTTATGCTAATGAGGCTCTAAGAGACTGACAACGTTTTAGCATGTTTCAACCTAAAAGTGACAGTTCCATAGTTTTGAAACAGACAAACAGAGAAAAGTCTTTATCAAGGTGGCTGAAGATAGGACATGGCATCAGGATATCAACACTCTCTCAGATGACAACTAGAAGCCTTCCACTAAAATTTTCACTCCAAGTGTTAGTCTTATTGGTAATTAAGGGCCTGCGAAAAGCTGAGATCCAGCTTTTTGCCACTGTGAATGCTTTCATTTGTACTTTAGTTAGCCCCAGCCACAAATAACTAATTAATAGAACATGAAGCCTGAAATTCTTTCTCTTTGAGGTACTTGCATACAAGAAATATCTATCCTTTGTCAAGAACCTACATCATGATATAAATCCCTCAAGATATATTCTTACTCTGATCCTTGTCCTCATGGAGGAACTAGCCTGTATGCTCTGAGCTCCATTACATATTTGCTTTGCTGAGATGAACAATATAAACTGTTTCGATTTCATCTCATTGCTTATCATTCATTTGTTTGTTCATTTATAAATGTTACAAACTGTTCTTATTTCACTTGTATTTTAAATGCGCTCTGACAATGACCTCCTAAGACACTCAGTCCCTTTGTGCTTTTGCTCCATAACAGATCTGATCTCATCTCTCTCTTTAGCATTCATGGAAACACAGTCTCAGGGGTTTCTCCCTTCTTGGCTATTTCTCTTTCAGCAACTCTAATGGAGTCCCTGGTCATCTTCATTCATTGTCCAGACTCTCTTATAGTATTAAGCCTACAGCATGTCTTTAACTACTCCCAAGTTCCTTATAGCTGCAAATACGGATTATCAGCCCAGGTTACTCCCTTGATCTTTGAATGAATATCCGTGACACCTATAGGTCATCTATAATGGGGCTGTCATAGAATCATAAACAACTTATTTAGAGCTGATCTCAGGATCTGCTAACGTGAACCTGACCATCCCTACAGAGCAATTTCCATCTCTCATTTATGGAATCTAAGTCAAGGCTGCCTGGCTTCTTGATCCTTCTATTCTTTTCTGTCTTACCTGACTGCACATTTTCCTGCCTAGGAGGCAGATGATATAAAGATATTGAAAAAGTGGGCTGGCGAGTAATGGGTGAGGAAATGGAGAAGAGAATGCAAAACCACTCAGAAGAACGTGCCCCAACCTTCTCCGCTGAAGAGCTGTTCATTAAGAGGATAGGGAGCTGTCCTTACCACAAGTGCCTGACTGGCAGAGGCGTGTGTTTCATGGCCACAAGGGCGCCACCCCAGTCCAGGAACCAGACATTGTACTCTTCCTCAAAGATCTGGAACAACAACAATAACAGCAGTCACACAATGCCTCACGTTTGCAGTGCTTAACAGTTTGCAGTCTTTCATAAGCATGGTATCGTTTGGATTCTAGCGTTTCCAGGGGCTCGTGCAGACAGTTGACAAGTATTACCTGAATTTACTAGAGGAGAAACTGGACTCACAGAGAACAAACAGCTCTCCCTATCCCACTCAAATGGCATATTCAGGACCTTTCCCACGAGCCATGCAAATCAATATACTACATGAAGGTGAGGCAATATGGTACATGCTCAACTAGCTAACCCTTCCTCCCCCCCAAAAAAGAGTGTGATTTCAAAGAGATTTTCCTATCTTTGCATCTTTATAAGTTACTTTTCCGATGTCTGTTTCTCTGCTGTTTTAACGTTTATTTGTCGAGGACTCAAAAGAGAACTTCTCCAGACCCTAGAACAATGGAACATTTGGACAAAGTCGCTACTTCCTAGAATCTTCTACAGGTTGGAAGAAGACCCAGCTTTTGGTGCCCATCAACTACTTTTTTTTTTTTGGATTTTTCGAGACAGGGTTTCTCTGTAGCTTTGGAGCCTGTCCTGGAACTAGCTCTTGTAGACCAGGCTGGCCTCGAACTCACAGAGATCCGCCTGCCTCTGCCTCCCGAGTGCTGGGATTAAAGGTTTGCGCCACCAACGCCCGGCTCCATCAACTACTTTTTATAAATATTCATTATAATATAGTCTTCTTGGGCCTTAAGACAAATCAGTACCTGGACTATGTATTTATCCTAATTTTATTAAACTATCCGTTTGCTGGTCCACTGATTCAATGAGCCATGTCTCCATCTGTCATAGATATGTATTAAGCACCAGCAAAACACAAGACTCTCAACAAAGATGTTTTCAAATCTAGTTCCATGTATATCAAAGTGTATGGTTTCTATGGTTCTAACTTGAAGCAGGGATAGTATTTATTCAACAAAGATACTCAATTTCAGAGTTCATGAGGAAAGCAGACATTCAGAATTCTTCAAGTACTTAACTCTGGTGTTGGCGCATGTGACCGAGTGCAGAGGTTAGGATAGTGACTTGGAGAATTTACTAGGAGAGGGTAAGCAGGGGTTAGCAGATGGAAAAGGGAATGAGTAGAAATATCGTGATCTCCTGCATATATGCTCAAATGAACACAGAGAAGAAGTAAGCTTCTCAGTCCTAAAACTCCAATTTCTTATTCTTCACATTTATCTTTTCAGTAAAGAAAACTGCCTTACTAATGGCCACTCTTAGCACTCAAAGAACTTAAGGTTATAATTCATGTATGTTCCAAACATGATGGAGAGGCAGAGTCTGCAATTCCGGTCAGTGAGTTGGTCTGGGATAAGCCGTGTAACGGGGATGCAGGACTGAAGCCAGGGAGGAACAGAAAGTGGTATTCAAACTTCCTCCTTGATACTGTCAGCCAGCTGGCAAGTTTCCCCTGGTAGGCATTGGCATGAAAAGTAGAAGCTTGGGAAGTTAGAGAGACAGGGGGGAAAGCGGGATGGTAAAGGTGCATGGAAGGAACAGAGCATTAGTTTCCTGCCCAGCTGATATTTTTCTTTAGGTTCTTGGATAATGATTGTTCTTTAAACTGGATGAGTTTGTTCTCCAGCTCCAGACCTCTTTAGGCCCTTGCAATAAATTATCTTATATTTTGAAAGTTGGCACATATTCATATGTCTGTTCCCTAGTCACTCGATTACAGCCTTTGGAGCAAGATTTGTCATAGTCTTCGTTGCCCCCCTGTGTAGTACTTAAAATAGCGGTTGCATCTGTTAAGTGCCTGGTAACTGTTTCAGTGGTGGTGCTAGGGACAGAGATGGCAATACTGGTAGTGAAGATGCCAGACTTTATTTGGTCATCCAAATTGGAACTTTACTGGCAAGACAGCTAATGGTGAATTCACCTGAATCAAGACATTCAGAGCCTTTCCTTTTCCTTCCCCAGTAGAAATCTTATTCTTTTTAAGACTTAGTAGGGTATCACCTCTAATTATTCATTCTTTCCAGTTTCCCTAGTAGAACCTACTCTTTACTCTTTTTTTTCCTTGATAAGACCAGTAAAATAATAAAATCAACCCAAACTATATTTCATTTTATGTGAAATTATTTTCTTCACTTAAGCTTTGAACCCTTTAAAGCTTGTGGACATCAACTATGTATGCGTTGACTAATATAGTAGTCACATGGTAAGACAAAATTCAGCTCGAACTCAGCATACATCAAATACGCAATGGCTGTGTGGGACATTGCTGTTACCACTCCAAGAACTATTGCTTGCAACACTGAATCCATTTTTCTTTTAGACATATATGTATTAAGCTGTCTCATGTTTACTGATGGCTGGGTCTATACAATTCTCAAATTATCATTGACTTCCATGCCTCTTCTGGTTTCAACATTCTAATCTTTTCCCTTTTAGATAAAGAAGCCGATCGAGAACACTGATGAGAGACGATTGCTTGCCAAGATTCCTTGGCACCCTAATGACAGAAACAACTTCATCAATGTATTCCTAGGAACCAGAACAACATTGAGCATCCAAAGCCTGTTACATATATACTGCTGAAGAGATGCCATAACCATTGAGAGCAAGTATAGGGTTTCCTCTTGCAGGCCCGGGTATCTTCTCACCCACCATTACCCCTATAGACTGCCTGCTAGACCCAGTACTGGAGAGCTAGTCAAATATTTCTTGACTACAAAGTCATAAGGAGTCTAAGAATCAACAGGAATGGAAGATGTTAGCAGAGTTTACTCTGAATGTCTCCCCTCTCCCCTGAATCGTCACACTTACCTGTCTCCATGTGTTGCCCCCATCAGAGGAGATGAACACACCAATGTCTGTATAGGAGAGTTCTGAGCCAATGTTACCTGAAACATAAGCAGATTGTTTGGAACCGTCAGGCGGTTTACATTTTAAGTGTGTTCATGGTTGGAGGAGGAGTAAAGGTTCCCCAAAAGATGCTCACAGTTTTTTTTTGTATACACTCTTTCTTGAGGTCACCTAAAAATAAAAACCCAACAGGGGAAGAAAACTCATTATGAGAAAAGTAAGTGAACAGTAGGACACAAATGCGTCTTTAGCTGTTGGGCCCAGGGACTGAATATTGATGAACTCACTCACTCTCACTCCCCATGCTGTGTCCGATAGCTCCAGACTGGAATGCAGCGAAGAAGGCAAGAGCAGGAGAGTGTGCATAAGTATACAGGATGGCAACAGATATCTCCTGCTCAAGTATAACATTAGCCTAAGAAAGCAAGTGGTGTGTGTGTGTGTGTGTGTGTGTGTGTGTGTGTGTGTGACTTAGCTCTTCACAGACTGCCTTGAAAGTACTGGAATGCAGTGGGTTAAAAAAGGGAAGGAAGTTGGGAGAGGAAAGTGGCAGAGATATAAAGAAGGAATGGCAAGGGGAAAGTATAGATTTGATTAAACTATATTATATAGTTATGAAATTCTCTAGCAATAAGAAAGATGTTTAAATATGAGGGGGCTCATTGGGAAGAAGGGTTTCATGAAGGGGATGATGGTGATGAGAGAGGGTAATGGGGAGGAAAAGTAAGCAAAATATGACATAGACATGTTTAAAATTGGCATAATAAAGTTTATAACCTTCAAAAAGAAGTAAAATTATATGAGAAAAGAAGATAGTTGGGACAAAAGAGATGATCCAAATGGTTAATTAAATAACTCACTGCCAAGCCTTAAACACTGAATTGGATCCCCAAGATCTACTGACAGAAGGAGAAGGAACTTCCTCAAATTGTTTTCTGACCAACACACACACACACACACACACACACACACACACACACACACACTTGTGACTTGAGTGCAAACACAGATATACAAAATAAACAGATATAAAAAATAGAAAGATACCGTTCCTTTGCTTTTATTTCCCTAGCTTTACTAACGGATAGGCTCCTCATAGATGCTACACCAATGCTCCACACAATACTCTACAATTGTTTAATGACTGCTGTGTAAATAAAGAACTGAATGATGATCTTAAGTTAATGTGCACCTGGAGACATGTTAAAAATGAAGAAAGTACCCTGCACATGTAAGAGTTTATCATATTGGTTGATTTTTTTTCATTAAACATAGCAAGAAGGGAATGTTAGCTCCCACACATCTGTAACCTAAATAAGAGCACAATAAAAATGCAATAATGAAAATGTTAATTGAGCTCCTGACATTTAATACTTCAAAATGAGAAATTAAAGCTGGCTACGGCTTGTCAAGCTCCCATCAGCATCAAGGAGCACACAGCTAGCCAACTTGTTTTGACACACAGGCTTCCAAAAATAACCCCAGTGCCTAGGGCTCAGAACAGGAGAAGGGAGGAGCTCAGAGAACCACTATAGATATCTGTCTGGAAATTCATCTCTTCAGGCACAGGACTAAGGGAAAACAGCCAAAAAGAAAAACACAATGAGTAAGGTTGAGAAGATCATAGTCCTATGGTTGCTACCAGGAGAACTGTGGTAAAAAGGAATTGGAAGCCATCTGTGCTGTCAAGAAAATAAAGTGTGGTAATCCATTAGATATTTAGTAATGTCCACTAAGGAAAACAGGAGAGAGGAAAGGTAGAGCTGGCTACATATTTGCTATCCCAAGCATGGTCCCTCAGAATCTACTCTACTGCCTCTTAACATCCTTAGAAATTGGCTCTGATATTGTTAGCCTTTCTTCTAAAGCTTCACCCTGCTGATTGGGCAGTTTGGTGGTGGTAAGAAGCCCACCTCATAGAGTCTGTATTCAGAAGGATCTTCCATCATCTTAAGAGTACCCCGAGAAATACACAGCTAATCACAGGGACCAGAAACTAGGTTCCTAGATCAAGAAACTGGGTAGAGCTTTTCTAGTATGAGCTTATGCTGGGCCGTGTTCTTCCGTCTTTTTATTTTTCTAAATTATTTATCTATTTATTTTACATTCCAACCACAGTTTCCCCTTGTCTCCTCCTGTTTCTTCCCCCCACCTCCCTTCTACCCCCACCCCAACTCCATTTCTCCTCTGTTTCCATTCAGAAAGGGACAGGCCTCCCATGGGAGTCAACAAAGTCTGGCATATCAAGTTGAGGCAGGACAAAGTTCTTCCCTTCCATCAAGGCTGGGCAAAGTGTCCCACCACAGGGAATAGGTTCCCAAGAGCCAGCTTATGCATTAGAGACAGGTCCTGCTCCCACTGCTAGGGACCCCATAAAAGACCAAGCTACACAACTGTCACCCAGATGAAGAGGGCCTAGTGTAGTTCCATGCCTGTTTCCTAGTTGTTGGTCTAGAGTCAATGAGCTCCTACAAGCTTTCTCTATGGGTTTCCCATCAGGACTTTGAAGCTCTTTGCTCATATAATTTCTCCTCCCTCTCTTCAACTGGACTCCCAGAACTCTGCCCAGGACTTGGCTGTAGATCTATGCATCTGCTTCCATCAGTAACTGGATGAAGGTTCTATGATGACAATTAGGATATTCAGCAATCTGATCACAGGAGAAGGCCAGTTCAGTCACCCTCTCCACTATTGCTAAGAGTCTTAACTGGGGTCATCTTTGTGGGTTCCCGGGCGTTTCCCTGGCACCAGATTTCTCCCTAACCCCATAAAGTTCCCTTCTATCAAGATGTCTCATTCCTCTCCCACTCCCAGTCTTTCAGCAGCTTAGTAGGCAATTGTAACAGAAAGAACGTGGGTAATGTTGACAGTGAAGGATGACCTGACTAAGTTTTCCTTGGTTAAGTAGAAGGAAGGTTAGGCAGAGTGGTTGCTGAACATCCTGGAAGGTAGGGCAGCTGTGCTACCTGAGGGGCATCCAGAAAGCAGGACCGGGCCATGAGACAGGAAATAAGGGTTTCTTACCGACAGTTAGTTTGTAAACAAACAAGGTTCTATTGACATTTGAGGGGGCTTTATTCAGCATTCTTTTCTCTGTTTCCTGCCATCGCAACCATTCTCTGCTCTCTAACACTTGCGAAATGAAGAGAGAGAATTCTGGGCCACCATGGGTTCTCCAAGTGGTAGCAGAAGGGCACTGAATAGACAAGTGGGCAACACCAGGTATGGACAATCGGAGTTTAAAGGAAGCAGGGCACAGGTGCCATGGAGGTGGCACAGTTAGGGGCTTGCGGACTGGTGTTTGATGGTTACAAGATTAACCACTATTCTAGAGTGAGAAAGAGAGTGGGCTTGGTTATGGTGCTGCCTCCCTCTTGTCCTCTGTTTCAGAATGTCTAGACTGAAGGGGACTGACATTGTCTCATCTTTCCCACTGCTGTATAATCAAGGAACATGCCCACAGTGTAAGGTGGTCTGAGCTATAAGGATGTAAATTCTTCACTAGCAGTGGGAGACAATACTTTGGATATTGGGAACTCTAGTGCTTCTGCTTACTGAAAATAACCACCAAATCCTCCAGAGCTGTCCTCAATAAGAGGTAGAAAGGAATCTCAAGGCATGCGTTCATCCACAGCTTCCTTGAAACCCGTTCTCAGGTCACTATGGAAAGAGGATGTGAATAGGGAGAGTGGAAGTCAGGGCCCGGATCTATCTTCAGGCAGATAGCGGGCATAGGGGTATAAATATAAGGAAGATATCTAAAGGACACTCCCCCTATCTTGCACAATAGTGACTTATCAATTATTTTCCCGAGGGAAAATTATCTCCCACAGAAACCAGGCCAACAAAGTAAGCTGGGCATGAGGAAGTAGAAGTTGGGATGCTAGTTCCAGGTCTTGTCATCTATATCTTAGCTCTCCTGATGCTCCATGGCTGACAAGAAGCCTCAGGAGTTTGTGGGCAATGGAAAATAATTGATAAATTATGGTAACATGACTAAATATTCAAAAGTAAATATTTAATTTCTGAATATCTGCTAACTCATTAAAGACATATCAGGAGACTAACTTAGAAGTGTGTGTGATCAACACCATCTCACCTACTCTGAGTATTTTTTCCAGTCTTATAAGCGTGGTCTTCTCTCTCTATTCTTGAAGTATCTTCCTAAGGAAGATAACAAGTTCTGTTTTATAGATGAGGACATGAAGCTCATAAGTTAAAAAACTAAACCAAATGCAATTCGAGTAACTGTCAGAGTTCAGCCTAGAGAGCTGGATGACAGTGTTCCTGAATTTCACTGCGTGCATAATGTATGTATATAATTACAGGTCCTATTGGAGGAGAAAAACTTCCTTCTTCTGACGCAAGAACAGCTTTAACGTCAAGGATACAGGGTGATGAGGGTGATAATTGATCGGTGTCTTGTGCAGAGCAGCCGCTATGTCCTGAGTGTCTGGAAGCATTTGAAATTCATTCCTTCATGTAGTGCTGCAATTCAGCTTTGTTAGCATCATCGTCCCCACTTTGCCAATCAAAACACAAAAATTCAGAGTGTTTCAGCAATACCAGGCTATCATCAGAAGCATCTAAGCACTGAATGACCACTCTTTCACTGTATAGCATCTGCTTTAGCATTTGGGTTTCTGTAGACTTTGATGAGGGGCAGATAGGTTAAGGGTCCCTGACCTTGAAAAACTACCTCATGTGGACTATGGGTGTGGCTATCACTCTCCAAGCTAGGGACAGAGTGCAAGAACCTACACTCATCTCACTGTGCGGTGCTGCTGGATCTTGTCCACACTTATTGAAGAGAAGCTGCCTGTGATAGCAGTAAGCTGTAGCAGTCGTCAGACTGATTAAAGGGCTTGAAGGCTGTTAATGATTAAAAGTTTATCGGATTGGAGCTTTGGAGATAGAATCCATGTCTAGAAGAACAGGGGATCCAGATACAAGTGTTGGATTGGTGGAGGAACTCTATATCCTCAGAAAGTCACAGTGAATTTATCTACTTTCATTAGAGAGAGGGGTGGGGGGGAAGCTACCTGCCAGCAGAGCCATAAGTTCTAAGATTAGAAGCCGGTCTTGCTTTATGCCAACAAAGCATTCCTGAAAAGGTGTATTCAAATCAAATGCATGCTAATCAAGGCACATCCCCCAGAGACTCCGTTTTCATCTGAGAGCTGCTTTATAGTCACTTCTGATTGATGTTTAGTGGACAGTGGCTCCAACAATGCAACCTGAAGTTTTTCTGCCCTTTCCCCCAGGTTCTCTACCAAGTGCTTAATCACATGTAAACAAACCTTCACATGTGCCAGAGACCTCCTGATTAAAAACAGCTCTGGGGTGAAAGCCTCGGTGAAGTATCTTCTGTGGGAAGAGAAAACTGCCCTACCTGCTATTTGGAGAGCTGGGAAGTTTACTGCAGCTTTCTCAGACTGAGAATTCCCGGCTGCACTCTCTCTGATCAGTCAGCGGACTCTGACAGGAATGCTAGCCTTTCACTAGCCTCAGAGGACTGCTCTGGGACTGGGGGCAGGAAGAATTAACCTAGAAGCTAAGCCTGTCTAAGGCTCTTTGGAACCTAGTTTTTGATAAAGAGCTTTGAGGACAGAGGAAACTTTCTCATTTTCTGGGGACTTTCCATCTAATGCTCAGAAGAACCCATGACCCACACCTAAGCTACAAACCTTAGCCAGGGAACATCCCTTACCTGTGGCCACCACAAGTCCGGGGGCTGTGTCCTTGCTAGAGATTCTTCCAGAGGAATATGGGTTTTCAGAGAGCTGCAGATGCAGGTGTAAGGAACAGAAGGGCTAAAAGAAAGAAGAAAATCATTTCATTCCAGGGAAGTCCGGCCATACCCACACCTCTGCAATAGAGGAGGGACTTGCAGACAGAATCATCTGGGAACAGGAACGGTTTGGATCCTGAACTTGAGACCCATCACCTCTGCAATAGAGGAGGGGCTTGCAGACAGAATCATCTGGGAACAGCAACGGGTTGGATCCTGAACTTGAGACCCATCTGTCTGATGTACCCAGTCCCTCACTTTAGAACTTGTCCCAAGCATCACTCACAGTTTCTTCCTCTCTTGCTCTCATTCAATATCAAATGCCTGCTCCTCTTTTCTGCAGTCGATTTAGCCTTCAAGGTCTAATTCATGGTTGGCTTTAAGAGGCCCCTAGTTCTTTCTTTAACAAAAGATTACAAATGTCCCTCCCGATCTGTTGGTAACCATCAAATCCTGCTAATTAGAGCTCTAAGAGACCGCCAGGGAGAAAGAAAGGAGGAAGCTGCATGATGTATAGTCCAGGTCCTCAACTAGTTTCTTAAGCTGTCGTCTAATTCTGTGTATTTGTATATTTTGATCCTGCTTATAATTATACTTAAAATGATTTAAGACATTACCGAAAATTCACTGGACACTGAAATGTTTTCCATACCCTTTCCTATGCCCAGTATAAAAGGGGTGTGGGAATATATAGAGCCCAGTCTACAGAATGAAAAGAACTATGATGAAAGACATACAGATATATATATATAGATACAGAGAAAATTAGGTGACGAGAGTAAGATGAAGTCATTACTAAGGGGTAGTAGAAAACAGAGAATAAATCAACCAATGTTTCTGTGAACTGTTCCAGTGTGTAGGCAGCCATTTGTGTGACATCTCTGGTATCCAAACCAAAGCCACAGCAAACACTAAATACATCAAAGTGTGGAACTGGACTTAAAATTATAAAACGGTGGTGGCTCTGCCTGACCTAGACTTGACTACATCTCTAGATTTTAACACAGTGTCTAGAAGGCACCTGGCTGAGGCATCTCTTTGCATACATGGCAGAAGACAACTTTTAGCTCAGGATAAACACAGTCTCATATCTGAGATCTTAGAATGGCTTCCAGTATAAGCATTTACTAACAGGGAACTGATGGCTGTGTTATTACTATTTATCTTTCTTTACTACTTTTAGTTGAGGTGCCTTGGGGCAGAGACATCATCTTACAACACTGTTTCCTCCACACTGCCTGCCTCAATATTCTGCATAGCAAGGACCCTCAAAAGCTAAAAGGTTAACTGGTCATCCTGTGTAGACAGTCCTTTCTGAGCATCCTGGGTTTTCAAAGTATTCTTTGTTTACTCTGACATCAGTTCAACACTGAACAAACTAGCAGTTAACAGATGGGTTAACCCTACCGAGTACTGTGTGGGACCATTTACTAATAAGTGCAGGCTCATTCTCCACTTCTTCATTTTAACATCAGCTGTAAGACATTGCCTATTCTAAATGAAAACTATGCAATCCACAGAGTGTTCCATACAGTTGGTGTAGTGGTCTGTTCTTCCAACATTGCATCAAAATCAAGTTCTTAAGATACAATACTGGAAGGACACCTTGAAGCAGTATCCCCAGGGAAGCAACCTGCCCTGGGAACTCCACATGGGACGTGATAACTGACCAGTAAGCAGTGCACTGGGCTTCCTCTCAGGTCCACATCTGGAGCTTGGAGTAGTCGCCAATCCCTGCCTTTGTTGTAAGTGATGTACGTCTTCACCTGGTCATCCACCTTCTTGTTTGCCAGGAATATGCCCTTGATACCTGCTACCTAGGAAAAAGGTGAGAGATGGAGAACCACGTTGGGCAAAAATGACGGTAGCCTTGGAGAAATCCTGAAAGAATCACCAGCATCTTCCACAGGGTACGAGGGGTACAAAAGAAGAAAAGGAACACAGTTAGGAATGCCATATTCCCCAAGGTCCCTGTTCACCTTTGCACCCTACACCAAATTCCTACACACACACCCCTTACCCATCAGATGTCCCCCACTTTGCCT
Source organism: Microtus ochrogaster (assembly GCF_000317375.1). NCBI lineage: Eukaryota > Metazoa > Chordata > Mammalia > Rodentia > Cricetidae > Microtus > Microtus ochrogaster. Next base: position 76,422,498 of record NC_022015.1, on the reverse strand, counting down.
GTCTTTGTTCTTTGTTCCGTAGAATATTATCTTTAATTATCAGCAGTTCCCCTGATAAAAACCAAAGGATTGACCCCTTCCAGAGGCAGCTGATTTAGCTCAAGCGATTCCACGTGTTTGACATCACCAAGGGAGCACTCTTTGTGCGGGCAGCCCACTTTGCCTCTTAGAAATAGGGCAGACATTATGCAGCAGATGCTCCAGCACTGAGAGCTGATATCAGTGCATGCTTCTAGCTCACTCTACGACTTTGGGTAATTCACAAATTATCTTTAGATGACTTTAAAATTGGTGGTTTCTCTTCTTTTCCCTAGTTGGCTGACAAAGGTCCTGTGAGATAATGTAGGGCGCTTGCCAGAGTTCCTAATGTACTGGGACTTTCATGCCCTTGGTATTTTGAAGGAATAAAGAGCACAACAGCAAAACAAGTAGCTGGAGTTGATTCATCAATTACATGCACCCTAGGCTAAGTACAAATTCCACTTAAACTGCTGCTCTACATGCTGGAAAGGCGAACAGATTCTTAAAATGACAATGTCCTGTAATGGAAAAAGATTCTTATAATTATCATCATATTCCAAAGATAAAACATAAAGAAGCTGTGAGTGTGTGTGTGATAAATAAGATAGTGTGTATTAAAAACAAAATAATTTTGTGTGGGGGTGTGCTTGTGTGTTGCATATGTGCATCCAAGTCAGAGCTGTATACACACACACACACACACACACACACACACACACACACTGTTGAATGGCAGGATTGCTGGATTATTTTGATTGTCAACTGAACTGGATTTAGCATCCCTGTGGAAAGACACCTCTGAGTATGTGTTTGAGAGTGTTTCCAAAAGATTTTTTTTTTGTTTTTTTTTTTTTTTGTTTTTTTCGAGACAGGGTTTCTCTGTGGCTTTGGAGCCTGTCCTGGCACTAACTCTGTAGACCAGGCTGGTCTCGAACTCACAGAGATCCGCCTGCCTCTGCCTCCCGAGTGCTGGGATTAAAGGCGTGCGCCACCATCGCCCGGCTCCAAAAGATTTAAGAGAGGAAGGAAGTTCCATCCTGAACAGAAGGCTGTGCCATTCCATGGACTCGGGACCCAAACTGATTAAAAAGGAGGAAGCTAGATTATCATTAATAATCTATTTCATCTTCCAGACAAGAGACACATGTGACCAGCCACTTCACCCTTCTGCTGCTCTGACTCGCCCACTGTGAAGTACTATACCTGCGAACTCTGTGCCAACATAGCCATTCCTTCAAATTACATTTGCTAGGTATTGGTTACACCAACAAGAAAAGTAACTAACACACCCAACTGATGTGCTGAAGTTCTAATTTCACTTACCTACCATTCTCCAAGGACCATAGTTAACTGAAATTCACTACAGCTCTGAAGGAACACCAGTGGGGAGGAAAGGAGAAGTTTCACAGAGGCAGGTTGGGTTTTTTTTTTTCTTCCCTTTTCTTCGCTTCTCCAAAATGACATACTTTAGTTGATGAACTAAGGGCTTTTTATAGTTCGTTTTTGTAGTAACCTGGCTGGCCTTGGAGAATGCCAACTCAAATAAGACAAACAAAAAAGCCTCAAACAAATGGAGAGGGAATGTCCGGAGGACACGAGAATCATCAGGGAAGGGCAGCGTCAGAGGAAGTTCACAATGAGTCAGTGATGGACGGAACCCATGACTGGACTGCAACCTTGAGCAGGATGAAGGTGGGGGAGAGAAATGGTGACAGGATGCTGGGCTCCATGTGCAGGTGGCATTGGTCCCTAGCGGTACTCTTCCTGTCTCATTTCAGAAATACTCACATCTCATACCCACCCAGGCAGCCTGGGAATATTTTTAAGGCTCGTTTCATTTATTTATTTGTATGTGTGTGATAGATTATGGGTGGGAGTGTGTGACTAAGCCTGAAAAGGGCACCAGATCCCTTGAAATCTAGATTGTAGATAATTTCTTGGTGCCTGTGTTGTTATTTTGTACGGGATTTGAAGTATGATCCTCAGGACTGCACAACACCTCTCTAGCCTCTAGACTTGAAGCTTGTTCTTTAAAGTCCACTGCAAAACGTACTGATTAAACATGGCTGCCTTGCATTCCCCCAGAGAACGGAATTTCGCTTTATGCCCTGTACATACTCCTACTAAAGGGAAGCCTTTTCTGGTGTTCTCTTTGGCCACAGAACTGGTACCATCATTGCTAGTCTGTGGGGGAACTCCGTCTTAAATCAGTTACCCTCTGGCAACTCACGCTCAGGACCTTCCTGCCTCCTACTTCCTAGAAGAAAATCAGTAGTCTTACTCTGGGTCCAGGACCACCCATTCCTGTGAAGTGTCTGTGACATCTTTGCATGCGAACAGGTATGTGAAAACACACAGGAAAATGTTTATTCCATTTCTCCCATGAGAACACCACCCATCACCAGAACTGCCAATTTCTACGAGGCACACAGAAAATTCTCTCAGTCAAAACCAAGAGAATGGAGACCAAAAGTTAGAGCAAAAGAGATATTTCCATGGAAATCTCTTGAAGTAGCCCTGAATGTGTTCCCTGCAGCTGGGCACAATGCCACGGCCATCTCCCTATTGTCCTGAAACCCCACAGCCCATGCCATTTTTGTGGCAATGGCTCACAGTCCGCACATCATTTTGGGGATGATTCTCGGCATCGTGTCTTATATGAAGAAATGGACATCAGTTTGAAGGACACTTAACCACTGTGTTTTTTCAGGACAATAACTTTCAATGTTTTGTTGCAACCCAACTTCTAATATATATTTATTCTACATCAGAATAATCATGTCCACATCTATTTGTTTGGAGACATATGTGTGCACACTCTGTGACACGAAGGGACCCTCAGTACTTCTTAGGCTCACTGCCTGGAGTATAACAGAATTAAGAAATGAGATACATGCTTTTGTTCTTTATCTGAGGAGCCATGTCCCATTAGATTTAAATGTCTTTTTCTCCCATTGCAGGAGGAAATCATTAGTGTAGCTGCTGCTGGTGTTCTTGGAAGTCTACTGAGAAGCATGGGATGGTGCCCACAAAAGGGGACAAGTGTCTGGTGTAGCACAGCTTTATTCTTTGTGTATAACGTGATCACCATCTTAGAGTAAACATTACCAAGGCTAGGTAGCCATGGCAACTAATTGAGAACAACATAAAAATAGCTAGGTGTATTGCAATGTTAACAGCCTACAGACAAACCCTGGTAGAAAGAGAAGAAAAGGCTCGCAAGACAATCAGCTGGGACAGCAGCATGATTCCTTCCCACCCTCCCATATGTGCAAGTGACCTTGGAAGATGCTGCGGCGCATGGCACATAAGAAGTAAAAGGCTGACTCCATGATGCTGTGAATGAATGGAGCTTTGTGGCGATGCAACTGTTTCAGGGGATCACTCCTGCTTCTGGAACTAACCTGTCACCGGGGCTGTAAACACGCCAGTTCTCCAAGTTAGAGCTTAGTGAACTCTTATGTTTGCTGCCGTATCTGGGGTGAACACACATTTGGTTTCATCACCCCAGGAAAAGTTAAGGCAATAGTATCAGGTTGGCAAGGCTCACTTTCCCTCTGGGAATCAGATTGAGGTGCAGAGGGACAGTGACTGCAGGTACCTTGGCAGATCGTGGTATCCAGGTGGTACGGTCATTTGCTGGTCATGTCCCTAGGTCTTAGGGCAAGGAAACTAGGGATCTACTGAGAAAAAGCAATTAGCATGATCTGCCGTGGGCTGTCCTTAGTGTCAGAGCTACAAGAAGGGGCTGACCAAGGTCAGCGCAGGAAAACAGTCCCTGTGGAGTTTATAAGCAGCTGTCCATCTGGACCAGGAATGGTCACTGAAGGCTATAACAGCAGATAGGATGGAGGGAGGCACTAGACACAGGAAAAGCCAAGAAATATCAATTAATAGGTAGAAAAATGGGACACTAGGGCTCACTCAAAGTGTTACAGTTTATCCGTCCATGTATATGGAGTTCAGAAGTTACTACAGAAGTGAAAAATTGATTTTCCAGTGATACATCATCTAGGCTGTAATCAGAGTGGTTAAATGCACGTGAGCACACGCACGTGCATGCGCGCGCACGCACACACACACACACACACACACACACACACCTTACAATACCTAGTATTGAAGAATGTATGAAACAATGACAACACTCAGGCTCTCAAAATGAACTGCCACATTAAAAACACATGGATGGATTTTCATGAACATATATTTATATTTAATTTGGCAATCCTACCTTTAAGTGTTTACTCATGCATGAAAACTAAAAGGTAATGTTCACGTGGATCTTTATAGATGTTAATCACAATCACACAAAACTGGAAGCGACCTAATTGCTCTTCAACTGATGAATAATAACTGAGCACCCTCACAGAATGGAATGCTACTCGGCAATAAACATGAACATTCGCTGATGCACTTCACAGTGTGTGCTGATGCACTTCACAGTGTGTGCTGTGCACCAGGTGACTGTCAGGTGCATTCTTCTAAGACAAGGGAAGCCAGACTCCAAAGCTTACATGTTATAGTCCAGCAAGTGTCATTCTACAAAAGGCAAGCGAGCCTAGAAGCCAGGTAGATGTTTTTCAGTGGTAAAGGTTGGTACAAGTGTTGAGTATGTTTCAATGATCATAGGGCACTGAAGAGAAAACTCTTGGGAATGAATTTCTCCCACATCTTGGTGGTGAAGTTAGTTAAACAAGTAAATGTACCCATCAAAACCCACAGAACCATATCCAAAGAGCATATGTTTTATTGCACATAAATCATATCTCTTTTCTAAGAACTATAAAAAGCACAAAGTTTAGAGGGAAAGTCTGATATGTTAGCCAGAAAAACATAGATTCTTTTGAATGTAGCATCAAGGTGTCCTAGTTGTGTGATGTGAGCTAAGTTGTTCATTTCTATGGCACGCTGTAATTTCATAGTCACCTTCAGGAACAATGCCTACTATAAAGGGAAACAAACAACAGTGTGTCTGTGATTTTGGTCTGTAAGACCCACCATGGGAGCCACTGACTCAAAATGGTTCTTAGGAGTGTAGCTAGCTAGCTAGTGCGAGTAAGGGACTGCTTGCATTTTAGTTAGTTTTAATCAATGGTAATTTGAATTGATATCAATTTGGTTATTGGCTCAGTTTATTCATATGTATGTGACTCTCCTTTACCTATAATACATTTTATGAAATATAATTACATATCAACTACTTCTGATAAAACAATGTACATGATTTGAGGTGGGTTGTAAGTATGAAATATAACCTGGAGTTTTCAGACTCAGTATAAAAATTATAAAATTTCTCATGAGTACTTTTTATCTTGAGTATATGCGAAGCAAATATTTTGGATACATTTTTACTGAAATTGAATGCATTTCTACAATTAACTTCATCTGCTCATTTTTTATTTAAAAAATTATCATAATAATTTTGAAGTCTATTTATAGCTTCTGGGTTATGTCTTTGGAGACCATGTCTCGTTATATAGCCCTGACTGGCCTGGAGCTTTCTATGTAGATCAGACTTGCCTTGGACTCACCGGTACAGGCCTCCTTCCCAAAGACTGGATTTGAAGGTGTCACCATGCCCGGTTATCAGTTATGCATTTATTATAGTTACGGTGCTGGTCAAAGACATGGCTGCTACTCCTATTTCATTGTAAGGAGTCATAAGTTGAATATGTAATATCTGGGGACCATCAAAAAATATTCATCAGACCAAGAACTCTTAGCACAACTGTTGGTGTTGGAATGAATATTTTGTGGGAATTTCTTATCATTTATTAGTGGAGAATAACTAAATGGAAATGTAGTTCACTTCTAGGAATATGAAAAATCTATAATACTAGACTGTAGAAAAAATTGTTCAAATATAAGTACAATCACTCTCAAAATCTTGCATTCAACTGGTTCATTGTGAACAGCAGCCTTGTTAAAGGAGTGGGCTGCTGGCACCTCACAGGAGAAACCCATGTTTATCTTACCATCAAACACTATTTTCTCCTCTACATAACTATACCAATGGAAGTATTGTACTTTGAAGTTCGAATGAGAGAATCATTTTAGCAAGAGAACTTCTATACCTGCAGATTACCGCACAAGATGAGTCCTCAAGATTGTGTCAGCCCTTTCTGGTGAGAGGAAATTCAGTAGAGTTGGCTCCTACCATCTCCAAGGAAACTTGGTGCCAAGGTTGTGGTCTTTACCTTGGTAGGATCACCTATATTTGTGGAGTATATTGTCCTTACACATGAGGCCTCTTGTCACTGGACAACATGCATTTGGTTCAAGTGTATATATTTAGTTGGATTATACATGAAACTTACTGCTTTCCCCATCTGCATTCCTCAAGGGCACTTGAAGTCCAAAAGAAATATATTCTCTTTGCTAACTGGCCATATGGCTCCCATTCTCACTATCTGTGTATTAGAATCTCCAGTGAAGAAGGTTAAATCCTAATGACCCCTAGAGACCAATTAAATCGAGCTTTATCTGCAAACCACAGAATGTATCTCTGGGTGCAAAACAGCACCATCCATTAAAACTCTTCAATATGGTCATGGTCTAGATAATGTCAGGCTCCAATTTATTCACTTATTATTAAATGCCTTCTAGAATCTGAAACCTAATCAATTATCCAATTCTTACCCATGTCCCTGACAAGCATTATTCTGTACAATTAGGATGGCTAACACACTTTATCAAAAATGTAAACTGTCTGTCTAGCCCTTGGTTCATACCATTACTAACATTTGGGATGGAACAAAGTTCACCTCTACTTCCTCCAGAGGGTACTGGTGGGACTGATTGGAAAATGGGCCACCCTAAGAAAAAGAACCAGGCATACACAGCTCATCATGATCCATCATGAGCTGTGTATCATACAATCAGCTGTGATAAAATTGAGTGGAGAGCAAATTCAGAGAGCTTTCTTTAAAGCTGTTGCCTTGCCTAGTCTAACTTTCTTCTCTATAAAAGTATACTTTTTTACTGATAAGTGATACTGAAATGCAAGCAAGCCTAACTTCAATAGTAAGAAAAAATTACACAGACCTGGGCATATTCTTCATGCTGATTCATGCCCAACAGCATCTCAAGGTGATAAAATACCATGGAGACATGAGCTCCTTGTCTTAGAGAATGAACAGCACTAGCAGACTCACCCATCACATAAAGAACAACAACAGAAGTGCAGTGATTTCTTCCTTTTTGCTTTTGTCTGTCTATCTATCTATCTATCTATCTATCTATCTATCTATCTATCTATCTATTTTTCCATCTATCTATCTATCTATCTATCTATCCATCCTTTCTTTCTTTCTTTCTTTCTTTCTTTCTTTCTTTCTTTCTTTTTCTATGTATGTATGTATGTATGTATGTATCTATCTATCTATCTATCTATCTATCTATTATTTATTTATTGTCAATTTATTTAGGTTTTCTCTATGTAGTCTGGACTTGAACTCATGATCCTCTTATCTCAACTGAGTGTTGAGATTAGAAATGAACACTATGGTTTCCAGATGGGACTTATATTTCTTAACTATGAGGTCATCTGCAGCAATGTCTATACTTTTCTTTTTGTGTCAGACCACAGGGGTATGAATAATTATCCTTACAGTCTTCCTTATACAAACAGGAAGCTGGAATGGCCTAATTCCTGTGGATATTCTTCTAAGCCATACCTCAAGACATAACTTACTACTTACTAATAACAAAGGTAGATTTCTGTCTCCTGATTAGGTAAGGAAATGCAAGTTTGCCAAATTTATATATGCCCTTTAGACTTTGCTACCAGTCTTCTACATGGACATTCCCTTAAATAACTTCATTGTTAAAGAGAACCATTTTAGACTTGCATTAGACAAAGGCAGTGGATGTCCCAGCATGGATGACAGAGGGTCACAGAAGCTCTCATGGCTGGCTACGCTGTGGCTGACAGATGATGGCTGCTAGAGGAAGGAGATTCAGTTTACTTTGGGAATATGGCATGTGATAAGTTGGGCATGAACCAGTGGAAGATCCACATTTGTGCAGATGTGGACAGTCCTAACCTGACTCGGTGAAATATGAAGAAACTTAAAAAATAAGATGTGAAGCTGGGAATGGGATGCAAGGATAGCGACCTGGGAGAAAGTAGGTGGGGAACAAACAGCTCAGACACCAAGGACAGATGCCAGAACTTGGACAAAAACTGACCAGGAGAGGCCACAGGACCATGGGCTGAACCTTCTGCTTCTGCTCCAAAGAGCCACCTGGGCTGTTTAGACATGGAAATCCCCCAGAGAAAAGCTCACCTAAGTTACCCACGGGCCCAGCCAGAGCTGACTGAGCCCATTCATCACAACCAGTGTGGGTTTAACCAGCAGTCACTGTTTGTTCTTGGCACACAAGACACACTCTCTGCAAGACTGAGCCCATCCCATCCTTAGGATAATTCAGGTCACCTCACCATTTCTCTCTCTAGTGTTGTCAAAGGCTAGACACTGACCTTAAAGACATAAGGAAGCATCATGTCTCTAGGGATCCATACCTAAGTTTTTCTCTGATTTCTGTGTGTATTCACATGGATTCGCAGGGAAAGTGTCCTTTAGCTGACACACATGATATATTTTATATATAATAATGGATGATATATACACACAGACATATATATATGTATACACACATAAATACACACACACAGACACACAGACACACAGACACACACACACACACACACACACACACACATATATATATATAACCACACAATGAACAAGACAAATTTTTCATTCTAGCTTATTGTGGCATTTCCTCTCTTACCAGTTGTTATTCCTTCTTTTCCTCTAAGCTGTGTTTATAAACATCATTTAAAGAAATTATTTATGTAGAGTTTTGAAAGCCTACTTAAGGCATAATCCGTGCTGTGTGCCTTCAGTGCTGGCATGTCATCATGTTCATATACATGAGAACTCTGATTTTAAGGAGACAGTCAATCCCTTTCACACTCCATGCCACTAGGTTCACAATGACGTCATCACTAGGCGAGCACTTTGCCTTTATTTCCTTGGAACTGGGGTACAAGGAGGTTACATCTCTTAACTCACAACGCAATTGCCAATGAAAGCGCTGGGGTCAAACACAAGATCACAATACTTGCGCTTATAAATTTGAAGCACATGAAAAAGAAAGGTCAATCCCGAGAGGGGTCATTTTGGCTCCATACCTCATATAATTCAATAATGATGTTTCCCATCAGACCTCGGCTGCTCTTAATGTTCTCCATCGCCAGAGTGAAGTAGATCCCGCGTGTGTCCGAGATGTAGAGGTTGTACGTGTCGTTCTGGTTCCATTCTTGGACGGCTGCAAACACTTGGTTCTCATCTGTGCTGATGATGTGCATGTCCTAAAGAGACAGGAGACCTGTGAGAAGGGAGATCGCCACACCTTTCTCCCCGCTGGGACCTGGAGTCATTGCCATGACTAGTGAAATGCTGGAGAGAAATCTTGAGTTATAGGCAATCTTAAGCAGTTCTGCGTTGGACTGAGGCTGTAAATCGTAAGCATCAAGATTCCTGTTCCTAGCTAAGTGACAGGAAGATGGCTGGAAGGGGCTTTAGAGGGTATCATTTCCCGTGGTTTCAAGGGATTCGTCCATGTTTATTTTTTATTTTTATATCTGAAAGCTAGTGTTAGTGCTAACAGAGGCACCCAGCCTTCCGGGACCCTCACGTGAGGAGCAGCAGGCCCCATGCTCACTTTTGAGCTCCACTTAGGTTTTAAATCCTTCAGGGCAGTGTTTTCCTCTTCCTTCAGCATCCAATGGCTGGCATGGAGACAAGCGGGCCTGGCTCTAGACCTCCAGCCTCACATAACCACAGGAAGCTACTGTGTGCCCAGCAGCTCTAGGTGTTATTTAGTGAAGCTGAACGAGGATCTGCTGCAAAGGACATGAAGTTATGCTGGAACAATAATCACGCTCAACCTGGAAATCAGTGCCCTGGGTCTTACTGTCAGCACTGCACTGTGAGATGAATGACGGACAGATGCATCAATCTCCACAAATTTCAATTTTCTCCATAAGGAGTGAGAATGAAAGTACCTAATATTAAGGCGCTATTTGGTCATTCAATCTTTTTTAAATTAAAAGTTAAATAATCCTACAATAGAAATAGTTTGATCTTACCATTTTCTGGAGTAAACTAAGATACACTGTAGTTCATCTAATTGCTCCAGATCACACGGACAGTGAATGGTGAAACCAGATTTTGGATATCTGAGTGTCCAACTCAACAGAAAGGTGAGTTTCATTTGAATGCATAGTTTTTAGATGGATTATTTTAAACTAGTGACCAATAAAGTAAAGAATGACTGTGGATGTCAGTTTGGCCTCAATGGAAAACTACAAGTCTAGGCTTTCAGGTGGACACGGCACCATTAGGATCTCAGTCCTGGATACATCTGTTTTCTTGTGGTGTGCTCTTCACATGATACCATTAAGTTCACAGACCTTGTATTTATTTTAGTTTCTAAGCTGGTCTGTATTATTCCTAAAATCTAATTTGATAGTTCACAACTTAAAAATAATTTAAAAAGACATATATCACAAACATGGCTAGGTACTGTTTAATGATGGTATATTCAACTCCCCACCAAGGAATACACATTTATCATGGGTATATGTTGCCTGGCTAAACATCTGTTTTAAGTGATGATGTTAAAATGCATAAATGCAGTGTGAACACCATGTAACAGGTTACAGATGGAGAACTACACTCGTGTATGTGGAGAAATGCCCTAGCAACAGCACCATCAGCAACCAAGACCAACAGCAAATTAATAACCAGGCAGGGTCTAACCTCTGCTTTATTAGACCTACCTTTCTCAGGAAACCATTACAAGTGAAAAGAAGCAACCGTGTCTTCAATGTCAGCATTGTAGTATGTGTGTGTGTGTGTGTGTGTGTGTGTGTGTGTCCACCACCACCTATGCCATTTTATTAAAGAATAAGTCATTTGATCTGGACAACTAGGAGCAAATCAAATTTTAGACCTTTTGTTAGAGGTCATTTTCAGGAGCCCCTAGCCTTGAACTGTCAAGGTCATCTTGACTCAGTCTTAATTTTCTCATTTGTGCTTATATATCATGTAGAATTACAGGTTCCTGCTGAACTGACTTAAAATAGAAAGAAGTTTTACTCCTAAGATCCATGTGAAGAAACCATTTGTGTAGTTAAGGAATGAATGCCCAGGAACCCAGTAGGAGGGGAACAGCAGCTGCAGGAAATCCGAATTAAATTCACTTACCCTGTTAAAAGTGCAATAGAAATGCCTAGGTTTTCCCAGATGTTTTGGTCATAAAAATGAATGAGCTAAGTTATTTTAAACTAAACTAATGTAAAGTGAATGAGGATAAAACAGCTTAGAACACCATGGAATGGTCAGGGTTAGAGGCAGCCAGTTTTGCTGGAAGGGCATATTAGGTAAACGCTATCCTGGGGCTGTGCCAGCTGGTGAACAGGTACTCAGCCTCAGGCACAAGAAGCTAGAATGCCTCTCATGTCTGAGATTCTATGCTGTTCTCCTGAAAAGTACTTTGTTTGTCAGTCTTTCAGCTGAAAAATATGACTAACATTTCATCAAGAAACTAACTCTCTAAACAGCACATTGCCAAGGTTATAACACTAGATGATCTACGTCTCAAAACGATCTACAGATCTTCATCAGTTTCTTCATTACTTTCTCATTGAAGAGACTGGAGCTTTACTGTGCCACAGAGCGTGATGATTAATCTTGATGGTTAACTCCAGAACTACTCCCCCCCCTTGCCTGGGGGACAGATCTCTGCACACACCAGTGGATGATTATGTTGATTAGGTTAATTAATATTAGAAGACCCATTCACTGTGGGTGGCACCATTCCCTGGGCTGGAATCCTGGATCGTATAGGAAGCAGAAAGTAGGCTGTGTAAGCACAGTTACTGCTCTCTGTTTCTTGACTCTGCATCTGATGTGATCAGATGCTTCAATCTCTGTGACTTACCCATCACAAAAAACTGCAATTTTGAGCCGGGCGGTGGTGGCGCACACCTTTAATCCCAGCACTCAGGAGGCAGAGGCAGGTGGATCTCTGTGAGTTCAAGGCCAGCCTAGTCTAGAAGAGCTAGTGCCAGGACAGGCTCCAAAGCTACAGAGAAACCCTGTCTCGAAAAATAAAAAAAAAAAAAAGAAAGAAAGACACTGCAATTTTGAATGATGAACCAGAACAAGCTTTTTCCCCCCATTAAGATACGTCTACCAGAATATTTTTATCACAGCAATAGAGATGGTGACTAAGATCTCCAAGCTATCTTTGAATTCCTGAATTCAAAGGACCTTCTTACTTCTGCCTCCTAAATAGCTAGAATAAAAAGACAGTATGCCCAGTCTGACCTTGACATCTCAACAGCATGCAGACATGGGTCTCTCTGTCTGAGATCATGACTAAGAATGGCTAGCGGAGAGCCTTGTATTTTACAACCTGAACAAGTCTTCCAGACACAGTCCTAGGGAATCACTCTGAAAAATTCTACCAGGAGTGCACAACTTTCTAAGGTTACAACATAACATTTTTACCTACGAAGTTCTCTTTAAAGAACCACAAAACTGTAATAACTATGTGAACACGTGCCAAATACTCCTTGGGGCTATGTGAAAAGGAGAAAATATACAGCTCTAAGGTCTAAGGTCACACTATTGTTTCCTTCATGGAACGATACAGAATGGAGTACCAGAGAGGCTAGAAGGTCCTTCCAGAGCTACAGAGCTTAATCACACCAAGTAGAGGGGGATGTGAAGTCACACCTGGTTGAAGACAATCCCTAAATGTTTTACTTGTTAGTGTGTGATTCTTCAAGTGATTTGCACTACATGTTTCTGATTCCATGTGAACTCTCCCTCTCTCTAAATGGTTCATGGATAAACAGAAATCCACAGATAATAACGGGAATATTAAACCTTTAAGGTAAAAAAATCATTTAAGGGAAAATATTATTTAAAAGTAGTGCATCAGGGTTCTGGACAGTCACAGAATGTTTTCTTGAATGTAGCAACCTCAACTGTATCCCAAAGCATGTGTTACTTTCTTGTTTGCTGGTCCTAAAAACACAAAGGAAGACTTTTGGTGATGATATCAGGAGAAAGAGAGGAAGGAAAACATAGTAAGAATACACTGAAAAGGAAGCTTGCTAATGCTGCCCTAAATTGAAAAGTCTCAGAAGTAAACACAAATGTTATTAGGAAAACAATGATCAATCATACCCCCTGCCACTTCAAAAATGATTTTGAAAAAAACTCCTAGTCACTGTTTGTTTGACAACAAAACAAAACCTGACTCTAGATGTAAACACTAACGAAAATATTTCCTTGTTCATGATTTTTTTTTAATATCCTGGGCCTCCTAAAACTTTACATAAACACCTAAATGACTAAGCATTTCCCACCCTCTGGGCACCACACTGAAAGTAGAAAGGTAGGAAAAAGAATAAAAGATAAATAAAGCCTACACCAAAGAAGATGACCCTAAGCCGATGATTGACAAAGATATGACACACCTTGGGTTTTCTTGATGTGGGATTCCCCTTTGTATGCTGTGAATACTATTGGTTAATCAATAAAGAAAACTGGCTAGGCCTGATAGGGCAAAAGAATAGAGGTAGGTAGGATAAACTAAACTAAATGCTGGGAAAAAGAAGGGAGGCGTCAGAGAGAGGCCATGTAGCCTCGCTGGAGCCAGGCAGAACTTTAGCCAGTAAGCCACAGCCACATGGTGATACACAGATTAATAGAAATAGGTTAAATTAATATGTAAGAGTTAGCCAATAAGAAGCCAGAGCTAATGGATCAAGTAGTGATTTAATTAATACAGTTTCTGTGTGATTATTTAGGGTCTAAGTGGCCAGTAACCAACAAGTGCCCTCCTCCAACATTTTCTCAACCATAACTAAGGGTAACAATAAAGCAATGAACATGATGATGACAGAGAGAAGAAGAAGAAGAAGAAGAAGAAGAAGAAGAAGAAGAAGAAGAAGAAGAAGAAGAAGAAGAAGAAGAAGAAGAGAAAGAAGAAAGACCTAAGAGTGAGAGAGTGAGGAACATTCAAGAAAACAAGTTTAAGGCTCTATATATCTCTCCATATAGGAGGTGTGCACAGAGGCTAAATCACAAGGGCTTTGTGAAGCACATCTAACCTTTATTTGGTAGGAAACATAAAGTGTGTGAAGTCCTGAACTAAGGAAATAAGTTCTTAAAGCTGTCTCTGTGTATCTTAGGAAATATGCCTACAGAGTCTGACTTGCAAACCCGGCCTCTTTAATTTTAGATATCATGCATTACCTTTGTGATTAGTGATAAGTAATCACACATGATTATTTGCTTAATGCCTTTCTCTCTCATTGGACTAAGCTTCCAGGAAGCAAAACTCTCTTGTTGATTACTTTATTACTTTGTTATTCTCTAGGACTTTCTGAAGAATCTGCTGTAGAGTACACACAGAACAAAAGTTCACAAAATAAATGGTGGGGTATGCAAAGAAACAGACGCGAAGGATGAGGCACCAGGAATATAAAGCAGATACCGGCTCATTTGCAGGCTTTTCAGACAAGGCAGGTGAGAGGCTGCACTTTGAATAGCCTGTTCAGCAAGGGCTTGGTGGGAGTAAGATACGGGCTGGAGCTGTTCATACAGCAGTCACCAATATTTAAAAAACTGAATGAAATCACTCAGAGAACATACAGATTATAAGAAGACCATAAAAAATAGGTACTCCTGAAGAGATAGAAGAAGGGCATACAGAAATGGGAAGAGCATCCGTATGGATGTGGGGAAAGGACATTATACCAAAAACTCCAGAGAGGCAGAGGAAGATGAAATTTAGAGATGTAAATGTGGGCTTGACACATAGGTGGTCACTAGCAAGGATAACTGCAGAATTGTCAAGGACATACTAAGTAAGTGGATGGGAGGAGAAAGGGCAGCTAGCAGTGGATGGAATGAGAGTGAACAGGAATGGGCAAACAGAGGAAGACTACAGAAAAATCCTCGAGAATGGTGGCTGAGACCTACCAGACCTGGGAAAGCTAAGGGGATAAAAGCTAATATCCTTGTCACTGTTTTTACAGCAATGTTAAGGAAACCGCTCCCTCCTGTCTTTTCCCACTCACAATAGGACTAACTACTTTCTATTGCCAAGTTACTATAAACTCTGACTTCGATAAGGAAAATCTACTGCAGACTCTGGTCATACTATCTGCAAGTGTACTTCAGAAAGAACTGCCTTTGTTCTGTTTACTTTTACGAAAGGGTTTGATGTATCCTGGGCGGCAGATACTTCTGTCTCTACCTCCCAAATGTTAGGATAATAGGCATGAACCATGGCGCCTGGCTGAGAATTGCTTTTAATTATTTTCTTTGACTTTTTAAATTTTCTTTATGTTCCATTTAGTCTTTGCTGCATGTGCGTGCATGTGTGGTGTACATGTTCACGCATTTGTGTCCACATGTGTGTAGGTGATTGTGTGTACAGAGAAAAATTTGACTTTGGGTGTCTTCTTCCTCCATCACTCTCTACTTTGGTGCTGAGACAGGTTTGCTGCAACCCCTGAATACATAGTATAGTTAGACCCGCTTGCTTTAGGGGATCCCCTGACTCTGCCTCTCTAAATGAGGGATTATATGTGAGTGCATAAAATGGTGTTGAGGATCTGAATCTCACACTTACAGGGCAAGCACTTATACTAAAAAACCTTCCCAATCCCAAGAGCTGCTTTTAAAAAATGTAAAATAAACTAAAGGACTGGGTGTGTAGCAGAGCGTGCAGACGGCGTGATGGAACAATTGAAGGGAACAAGTGATGCTCGGAAATGCTGTAAGGTCTCGTGGATGGCTGTCCCTTTTGCATTGTTTGCCCAAGCTCTCTGTCGTTGCCTGTAAAACTTGAGAGTGGGCAGAGTTCAAGGACAGAGGACAAGAGAAAAGTCTGTCTTCATTTTAGTCACGTCAAATTGTCAGGAATTTTTTTTTTCTTCACATTGATTAGTAGGACAACAGTTCAGGTAATCACTGTTGAGATCAAGAATGTGAACTGGCCTTGTTAGAGGCTGACACCTGGGTCTTATCAAGTCTCATGGGAAGCAATTCTTTCGAGATAAGCCTCTCCCCCAACACTTAAAAGGGAGGAAGATTTCTTAACTTTGGCAGTTTCCCTGAATCGAGGGGCTCAGGCAAGGTTCAGGGGTATCACTAGAACCCAAATACTTTTGAGGAACAAACAAAACTTTTCTCTTGTAGAAATGACTATCAGAGTTGCAACTTAAGAAAAAAATTAGAACCTAAGGGACCAAAAAGGCCATGCTGGGTTCAGAGTGGCACAGAGACAGTGTTATGGAGGCCAATACTTCTGAGCTACAATCCTATGATAACCTTAATCTGCACAGCAGGCAGGCTACGGGCATTGGTACCATCTGCCCCTAGGTAACATTTGTTCCTTAGACTTGCTGAGCACTGTACATGAGAACACAGGACGAGCAGTGAGTTGTTCCTTGATCCCCCACATGGTGGTGTCAGTATTACTATCTCACTCTGCCCATGAGGAGACCTAGGCTCCTGGGTAAGCAGTTGAGCTGGAAGGGGTATGTAGGCTTTTGCTCAAAAGCTCAGCTATCTTTTCCCAGCTGCCATTGCACTTTCCTTGCACCAGGCTTTCCAATTGGATAATAAGTGTCCCGTCTACGGGGTGAGAGTCCCAGCAACGGAACCATGGAAGCCTTGGTGCACCGCTCCTCTCTCTAGTAATGCTGCTCATTATGACTGCCACTTGCCTCGCCCTCTACAAAATACTCTAAAGCCAAGGTGTGAGTGTTCTGAACAGGTGAACTGGGAACAGAAGCATGGGGTAGATCCTGGGATTACAGAAAACTTTTCTATCATTTATTTTTTTTTTCTTTCCTAAGGCACGCAACAGCAGCTACAGCCCTGCGTGCAACAGCAACAATATGCTTGAAGTCGCTCCAGCGTTTCACACAATGGAAAGAACTAATCTCTCAGCACCCCCTCTGCCCCTAGATCCTTAGCCCTGATTATGAAAATCTGGGCCAACACCATCCAGCCACATTCACAGCAGTCTCATATTAATGAGACGTCTCTCTGGATGCACTTCCACGAAGGGGCCGCGCGAGTGGTTTGATATGCCCCCACAATAAGTCACCAAGGGGTTGCTAATCATTAATGGAACGCTCTGGGGGGAAATCAATTCAGGGCCTCATTTGGACCCCCACCTGCAGCCACATGCCTAGGAGACTGAACTGTTGCTTTCTTAAGAAGGTGAAAATTTTACAAAATACGTGTTCACACCGAGGTAAACACATCCTTATGGTAGAGAGAGAGATGTTTGGACGGTTCCTGAAACACATACTTTAGGACAGAGTAGGGAGACTTGTAGGCTTGGGCCGGTGGTGAGGACCACAGAATTCTCCTTTAGGAAGCTCAGAGCTGAATGTTTCCCTTTCTCAACCTCTCATACCAGTTTCCTGGCTGGCTTTAGACAACTGCAGTCACCATACTGAACCATTTCCCCACAACATCCAGTCAGAAAGAGGCAAGAATGAAACCAGAAAGCAGTCTCCATGTTCCCCAAGGCTATTTAACACAGGATCTGCCATCTTCAACAGCCCTTCTGCCAAACTGCAACCAAACTTCTCAAGGCATTTTAAGCTTGTTAAAGGAGCCATGTTAGCTCCTCATACAAAGTTTTTGCATCGTTGGGAATCTCTGCTCCAGTTTCCCTCCTCCCATTCCAGTTCCTGCCACTCAGAATGCCTGCCAAGGGTCAGCTCCTTCTCAGGAGCTGCTCAAGACCACACCTACAGGGTATTTAAGACCTGGTCGCTTGACCTGACACATTATTTCTCTCCTGCCTTTCTGGAGTGACCCAGGAGTTGCTTTGTTCTGTTTACTAAATCTAGTCTTATTAAATTGGCTTGATTTGGCTTATTGCATCAGTGGAGGAACCCAATAACCAAGGATCTAAAACTTATCATATATGTATAGTTGATCTTTCCTATTCCTAGCTTCCAGAAAATAAAATGTGGTTAACTCCATAACTTTGCCAAAGAAAAACAACCTGCCATTTCTTCCTTTGATCCCTAAAAAATATGGCACGAGGTTTATAGATAATTCTAACTATTCAGGAATAATGTACATCGGTTATATGAAAATTCTATGCCATGCAAGCTATAGAAGAGACCTAGTCATCAATGGATTTTGATATCTGTAGGTGTCATGGTACCAATACCTCTGAGAGAATAAGACATGACTGTATTACCTATCAGCCTTGTACTTCCAACCTAGCCTTGCTTACAGGCTGAATTTCAGAGTTTTTTATATTATCTTCAATTACTTTCTCTAGGAAGTTGGACTCATTATTCCTATTCAGTTATCTGCACCTTTCATCCAAAAAATAGACTTCTGAGATACCCCCACACTCACATTGGCTGTCTTAATGCCGCTTGTCTACCACACTACAAGCTCTAGCCGGCTAGACGTGTTTGCATTGTTTTCACTAATCCATAGTTAGTTCAGTTTTTCACATGATTTAAAATATTTTATTAAATTTATACTTATTTGATTTTGGCAGGCAATGAATGTTTGTTACCATATTTACTATTCAAGCCCTAGTTCAATGTTTTTCAGAAATGTTTTTAAATATTTTATTAAATTTATACTTATTTGATTTTTATTGCTTATGAATATTTTGATATTTATAAAATGTGCCGGGTTCAAGGCATTGAGTGAGTGCATGGAGAAAACATGCAGTGAAGCTACATCACGATTTTAACCCATTAATGCCGTACCCACTTTTATCTACGGCTGACACAAACAGCACAGGTTTGTAACAATCCTACTTCTGAGCACGAGAAAGTCATTTCTGGTTTTGACAAGCCTTTCTTCCTCCCGGTGTGACTCAGCTTTGTAGTTCATTGACCTATTCCATACTTTGAACTGAAAGACCATGGAGTGGCTTCTAATCAAAGTATTTCTAATCACCTCCTGTCCATCTGTTATCAACTGACATTTTGCCCAGCGTCAAATCATAGAAGCCAGACTGTACCTATTTTGACTGGGAGGAAGTGAATCAGTGTTTCCCAGGGATGATCCCCATATCTATACAAACAAAATAATGGGCACAGCAGGTTGTACTTATAAAAACTTGCACGCACATACATGTATACACTCATATAATAAATAGAACCAAAGAAAAGGAGGGTATCAATTTGAGAGTTTGGGGTACAAGAGGAGTTCAGGAAGGGTATCTGGTAGGAGCAGGGGGCGGGGAATGAAGGGTATATGAAGAAATTTGATTTCAATTAAAAACATAAAAAATTAATAATTTTTGAAAATAGTAAAAAAATAGAGATTGAGTTTTATAATTTAAATTCTCCATCAATAAGAAGATTTTTAACCAATTCAATGTTAAGCATAGATTGTCCACTTAAATGGAAGAAAAGTTGAGTAAATGGAAAAAAAGAAAGAATAGGTGAAAACAGAATGGAATAAACACATCCATACATGTGGAATAACTGAAAATAAAATACCATAATCCTCCCAACTCTGTGCTCAGGTAGTCTTTTACAATGTTTCTTAGCCTCATCTCAGAGGCTGATGTCTTTTTGACATATGGCGTGGTAAGTGTACACCTCAAGACAGCGTCCCTGCTTCCCTATTAAATTATATAATCACATTCTGGCCTTGTTCACCATGAACTTACAAACTCCATCTTTACCTAGGAGCTGGTGTTCATAAGAAATGGGATGCACAGAATAAGCTTTATAATCAATAGAAGAGGTGAAATGTCACCAGTTGATATCGTTGTTCCAGTTATTCAGGCCATTTTATCTCCGCAGTGACAGAGTGGGGTGGAAACATAGGTACAGTGTTCATAGTCACCCTTCAAATGTATCAAGAATGCCACCAGACTTCTCTGTGTACTTTCAGGGACCACATACAGCGGCTGTGCTCCTGCCTAGCAAACTTACCTTCTGGTTGTCAATAACACTGCTAAAGGAAGGAGAACCCTCTGAAGAGATTGATTTCAAAGCCAGTATTCCTATCTCTCCCACTCTTGGCAAAGAGCCCAAGACCGTATCACAGGCTTGAGTTACAGGAAATCAAACCCACGCCTGGCATGCTGCCGAGAAAGGAGTAACCTCTCAGGTTCAGCACCATCAACAATGACCAGAATCCTGCAGAAGTGCTCCAGACTCAATGCCAATGACTTCCTGAATCCCATGGAGGCAGTCTCTCCATCCCTGGCATTGTCAGGCAAGACTCTAGAGAGGAGGTGCTGCATGCAATACCTTTGGCAAGGAGTACTTGGGCAGCTTTATCTGGGCAAAGGCTTCTCTTCGATAGGACACATAGTAGCTGGCTCTTCCACCTATTGTTACCTGGATCGTGGGGGAAACAAAAAAAAAAAAATCAGATGATGCCACAAGTTGGAAAATACTGTCCTGTGCATAAGCAACTGTAATACGTTCAAAGTTACCTTTTCAACTATGTCTGTGCTAGTTTTGAGTCTCTGATGCCTTGAGTATTTTTACATCATAGGGTTGAGACAATAAATGCATAGTTATAATAATAACTCCCATCTTCCAAAATCTCTAATAAGAACATAGGTTAATGTGGTATTTGGCCACTGTGCTTTGCAGATACAACACACCTAATGCATATATTCAACAGAAAACTAAAACTCCAAGCATTGTTTCATTCACGATCTATTTGTCCAGTATGTTATTTTTATTAATTTATTAATAGATTACAACCACAGCACCAGGATCACAAGCATTTTTCAGAATCTAAATGATTAGCACAGCTCAGAGCACCATTATTGTGGAATTTAATTTCACTTCTTCCTTGGTCACACTTTTCCATTTATATTCATGAATCCATGCCTTGAACAGATGCTTATTGATCCTTCCCATGTGCAAGCTGATTAAAGGCAGGAGGAAAAGTGCAGGCATGGAATTCATAAACCTCTGCTAGTTCAGAGGTAGGAGGACAGGAATGAGCTTGCCACCTCACTTGGCAAAGGGTAGATACTTCATTAGAGGACACAGTACCACTCCAAGAAATTGTCCCCAGGCCCATTTTTGTGGAAAAGTCATATCAATAGGCCCAGATCTGTAGAGGGCTGCTCTTGGTCCAATTATCCTAACTCCAGGGAAATTAATATTCACAGAGGAAGACAACATGGCCTGTTCAGAGAAAATAGCAGGAGGACAATAGTGACCAGACTGCTGCAGAGGCAATTACGGCTGGCACATGCTCCCTTCTCAGCAAAGCCCAAGTCCATGCTGGAGACCAGCCAGTCCCCTCACTCCTTCCCAAAGCTGGCAGCCATCCCCAGCAACTGCTGGGAGCAGTGGGGTGGAACGTCTCTATCGAAAGCCCCCATCAGTCCTCACTCAGACATGACCTCTCCCATGGCTCCCTTCCTCTTCTTCACAGATAGAAGACCCCAAAGTGCATTCCCCATGCTGCCAGGTAGAGTGGGTGTTAGAGTCAGCAAAAGGCAGAACCTGAGAAAAAGCCTGATTCAAGGTTCAGGCTCTAAATGATGATGACAGATCTGTCTTCTCCTTCATGTTTAGGGCTAGCCTATTATTCTAATTTCTAATGAGATTTGTTTTTCTTTTTTAATTCTAGAACTTTTATTTTGCTAAAATACTTGTTATGAATCTACATTGCTTTGTATTGGCTTAGAAGTGGGTGTTGACGTGATGAGATTGATGATCTGTGGGAAACTCCTTCTTTATAAAATAATCGTTAAGTTCATAGGATCAGATTAAGATGTAACTCTTGGGCCTAGACCCATAGACACCCTTAGACCTTTCAAGACCCTATGCATTCGTTTCTTTAATTTGGTTCTATTTTAATTATAAAATCAACACATATAAGCATACCTGCTAATCAAAAAACATAGATCAATACTTTTGAGTTTTAGTATGCTTCAGAATCACCTGGATAGCTTATTAAAACTTAGACTGCTGGGCCCCATATCTGATTCAATCGAGTTTGGCTGAAGTCAACAAATTGTCTTTTCTAATAAGTTTCTTAGAGCTATTGCCATCGGGGAGCCACACTTTGAACATGAGAGAACTAGATCTTTAACAGAAATTTGCATACACCTCTATATGCCTCAACTGAACTTCTTGACTGCTATTATTCATAGTGGTGATAATTTTTAATTGATATGAAATTCCTATAATTAAACCTCTTTAAAATACCCAGTTTAATACCACCTAATTCATTCACAGCATTATCCAGTTTTCACCTCTATTTTGTCCTAAAGTATTTTGTCACCATCCAAAGGAGATTGCATATATAGGGTAACATTTAATCACTTAAATACATGCTGTGCTTAAAATATAGTTCTCTACAGAACCTCACCGAATGTGTCCTTTAGCATAGATTGCCTCACACACAAGCTCACACAAGCTGGAACATTCATGCTTCAGTAATAAGTACAGATTACGGTATATATGGACCGTGGAATTCTTCAACACATGAGAGGGCACAGGAAGACCATTAGCCCAAGGGTTCCCCAAGTACTTACACTACCATAGGATCACAGAATTGCACACAGCTATTAAGATGCCTCCCTCCACTTTACCTGACTGTGTACCTCTTGGCTCAGACCCAAGTTCAGAACTCAAGAGCTCATGGAAAAGTCTTAGATGCCACCAGTTTACTGTGGCCCTGTCTATCAGCTTCTGAACTTTACCTCTTCCTTTTCTGTGGGGCTTTGGGCATTTACTCTTGAGGCATGCATATTCCTCTAAGTGTCCCTTTCATGTCTTTCAGCATGGTTGTGGTCTTCTTCCTTCCTCAACAACACAAGCGCTACAGGTTTACTGTTTGCATTTCTTCTAAATTGTATACTGAAGGTTAATGCCCAATGCAATAACCATAAGAGGTAGGGTCTTTTAGAAGGCAATGTGGTGTGGGACAAGGGTCTGTATTCTGTCAATTATATTTTTAAAAAAACGCTGATTGGCCAGTAGCCAGGCTGGAAGTATAGGTACGACAACCAGACAGGAAGTAGAGGTGGGTCAAAGAAAACAGGAGAATTCTAGGAAAAGGATTCTGCATTCTGCAGTCCTGACCTAACCACAGAAGAAGCAAGATATGACTACCTCACTGAATAAGGTCCTGAGCCACGTGGCTAGCATAGACAAGAATAATGGGCTAATATACGTTATAAGAACTAATAAGAAGCCTGAGAAAATGGGCCAATCAATTTATAACTAATGCAGACCTCTGTGTGATTTCTTTGGGACTTAACGATTGTGGGAACGGAGAAGAACAGAAACCTCAGACAACAGCAATGAAATTCTGAACACTTGACCCAATGAAGTGGACATCAGAGCATTAAAAATATGATTACAGACAACTACCTTTAGCCTCTCTCACCCATCTGTCCCTTCTGCCATGCAAGAGCACAGTAGATAAGACACAAAATCACATGCAGAGAAACGGTCCTCATAGACAATAAACCTAGCCCTGCCTTGCTCTTAGTTTGTCAGCTCTTGGGAACAACGAGAATTATGCTTTTGATGTTTATAAGTCACCCAGTTTAAGATATTTTATCATGACAGCAGAAATAGTCTGATAAATAAATTGCCATGGGAAATGACTTGTTGCTAAAATACAAGAAGGTGCTTTAGAAGAAGAGTGGCAGATGGAGACTGCAGTGGTGCCGAAATGAAGGCTAGGAACAAAGCATATATTGCAACGCACGGAGCTTTAAGGTGAAGGGTCAGGAGAGCTTGGGAGACGTCGTTAGTGTTAGAGATGGGTGGAGTGGTGTGATCAACTTCCTGCGGAAATGTGGACAGAGAATGGGATGCTGATGAGATTTCAGATGAAAACTGAGTAGTGTGTTAGATACTGAAGGACAGGCCACCTTCAAAGAACTGACCTGCTGTGGGTCTGTGTCCTAATATTTGTGGGCGGCAGAATTTCAATGTATGGACTTAGAATGTTTGGTGGGAGAAACATTCAAGCAAAGTTAAGTTTGACAGATCCTTCAAGACAACTTAGAGTAAATTATGAGATGATAAAATTAATTCTGGATAAAGTTTATATTTCAAAGGGAAGTGGTACTTTAGAGATTTGGAAATTTTTCATCTTGCCCATGTAAACAGATAAAAGACAGGTTTGGGTGAAAAAGCCAAAGGAATGATCAAGGAAACATTTTATGAGGACATTAGTATGAACAGAAGGAAGCCAGATGGCATTCATTAAAGGAAGGGAAGAATAGTCCCTGAGGCACTTGAGAGACTTCCAAAGCTCCTAGTGCCATTATACGCCCAGAATATCAGGGTTTTGAGGACAGAATGGTTAGAAGGTCTTGGAACTCACTACCCAGCATCACCTGAGCCTGTTTTCCAGATTTGACCACAGAACTTTCTAGATAACCCTGTTAAGCCTCATGTGTGGCCCAGGTCACATCTCTGGAAAGCCTAAGGAATAAATTTTGAGGGCGTTCCTGGGGCACTAACTTTTCAAACCCACAGAGTTCAAGGGCTACAGAAGTGTAACTGCTTCTACTAAGTTTCAAAGGATGCCTTGAAAAGCTCTAGGTACCAGGGAAGGGATACGGCAGGCATGGGGCTTCATCTGCATCCCTACGAGGACAAGAATGGTACGAGGTGCCAGAGAAGGGATGCAGCAGGCATGGGGCTTCATCTACATCCCTACTAAAACAGGAATGGTACTAGGTGCCAGGGAAGGGATGCTGCAGGCATGGGACTTCATCTGTATCAATACAAGGACAGGAATGGTGCTAGGTACCAGGGAAGGGATACAGCAGGCTAGAGCTTCATCTGCATCCCTATGGGGACGGGAATGTCGGGACTATGGCCAGTATCTAAAGGAAATTCCCAGTCAAGCCATGGAGTTGAGATTCTCTACAAGGCATGGACCACCAGTGTGGAACTACTACATGTCAGAAAGCTACAGTGAGTCTAAGCCAATCCACGAGTGTCACAATGAGGGCTATACCCAGAAAATCTGTAAGAGCTCAACCCCTACCTAAGTCTGCCTAGAAAAACAAGACAAACAAAAATCATTCTCAATCATCAGAATTAAAGTAGTTGGATTTGTTGAGTTTTGGACTTACTTGGAATCTGACAAGATTTCTTTTTTATTTTATTTTTAAAGCAATCTTTTCTCATTTTACATACCAAACCTAATTCCCACTCTTTCCCCTCCTCCCACTCCCCCATCCTTTTGAACATGACAACAAACAAGAATTGGGCAGCGAATACAGGAATGGACTAGTATTGACTAAATGTTTAAATTCTCTCCAAGATTTCACATTGAAATCTGATCAGCAAATGCAACAGAATCAAGAGGTGGGGCCTTTCAGGACATGACTAAGTAACAGGGGCTCTTCCCTCATGGAGGTATGAAACATCGTAGTATCTCCTTCCTTTGCTGCTCATTCTGCCTGATGAGGACAAAGTTGAAGGCACCACTTTGAAAGCAAGAGATAAGCCCCCTTCCAGCAACAAATCAGCCAATCAGAGCCTCAAACTTGAAGTCTGAAGTCTCCAGACCAGGGAAAAACAAATCTCTATTGTTTATAAATTATTAAGACTTGGTATTTTCCTGTAGTAGCAGAAATGATTGATACTAACATAGCGATCTCCAGGACAACAATGGATGTATGATAATAACAATGACTCAACTAAAATTTATTCAGCACCCCAACCATGCTCCAGAAGTCCCTTAGCTCCTTTATAAATTATCTAGCTATTCCTCGTGGCAGCACTCCAAAAGGTATAAGATGCCGAATGGCTTGCCCAAGACAAGACAAAACTGAACCTCTGAAAGCTGAGTTCTGAAGCTGTACCTGTTCTCCGCCCAGTGGCTGGGAGAATCTCCCCTCTGTCTTACTCATGGCAATATAATAACACAACACATTTCCTTGGATTCTTACATCTTTTTAACATTATACTTGTTTGTAAAGCTTTGCAATTGGCTTGCGTCTATCTTTCTCTGCATTCCTAGACAGCCTGTTATGACAGTGATGAGACATTTTGAAAACCATGTCTTCCTAGAAGAGGAGCGCTAACATAAACAAGAGCAATATCAGTCACTGGTTAGTCTGTGTTAGGAAATGGAAGATGCCATGTGCATGGTTTGCCGCATTTGATTTCCCATATCCTTCCTTTCCAGGTCAGGAGCCTGACTTGGAGGGGCTCAGCATCACATAGTGTTTCACTGTTGGAGCCAGAAAGTGAGCACTGGCTTTCTTACTCCTGCCTCTGCTCAAACTCTGGCTCAGGAACGAGCAGGAAATGAAAACTAGCAACTGAATGATGGGTGTCTGGGATTAATCTGCGTACCCACAGAGACTGTGGGTCTGGTAGTCTCCACTGTTCCATGACTACAGGTGGACACTCAAAACCTCTCTCCATTCCTGTCCAGTCCCGGATGGCCAATGGCTTATTTCCAGGCAGAATCTTAAGTACCACATCCACAGACCTCCCGAGTGCTAGGGAGACACCCAGCTGATGCACTTGCTGTCTCTCCATTATTATTTGTGTGACTCTCTGGCAACCACACAGGAAGGAATAAAGTTTAGTGACTTTTAATCTATTTTGATGAACTTTTCTCTTCCTTACAAGCAAATTTCCTAGCACTGTAAATCCCAGAGATTATTACTACTCTCCCTTCACTGACACCTTTTATTTTCCATTTGATGAATGTCATCCAATTATTTGCTCTGGGCCCATTCGTCATGCTAAACACAGAATTAGCTGGGTCTTTTCCTTACTAATGACTGGCTCGTTAATCTGATTTTCTGGATTTCCATTATACAGGTTTAATTGGGCTCCTAGCCAGTGAAAATGATTCCTTTGGATAAATGCATTGGTCATTAAATAAATCTGTCCCTTTTGACACTCCCCATTCTTGCTGTGGCCAAGCTTAAAACCTGACGCAGCCTTAATTATTTATGTTGATTCATTCTGTCTCTGAATGACAGTTTTTTCCTAGTGAACAGAGGAAAATCTTCTCATTAAACATGAAATCAAACCCAGCGAGTTACTTCCTGTCCCTCTTCAGGAATTCGGCAATTGAACCTCTTTCTGAGTAGACACGAGTCAACCTGTATAGTCTGGATTTATAAGCAGCATAGGAAATAAGAGAAGGACAGAAGCAAATATTTTTGAGCACCTATGTTATTATGAGGGCTTAACTTTCATATTCGATAATATTCATGATAATAATTGTTATTGTTACTAATTTTAATAATACCACTATTATTAGATATTAGGTGGAGAGATTAATAGCAGATAACATTATTGAACACTTGTATCAAGTACTGTTCATATGTACATACCAACCTTCTATTTTATGTTCAGAAGGAAAACTGACACAAAATAAAGTTATACAAAGTACTCAAAAATAAACAGCAAGAGAATGGTGACCCTGAAATTGAAACCCGATATTTACTGTTTTTAAAGCTAAGGCCAACCCATGCATTGAATGAGGCTCCCAAACCTCTCTGTGGAGAAGGATAGGTCCTGTATCATTCAACTTGCAATCTCACAGACAGGATATCCTCCAACACAGCAGATCTTTCTGTGTGGAGGTCTTGTCAAGTTTCAGTCCCTGAAAATCAATGCTCCATTGTTGACCAGGAGTAAATGGGGCTGCTCTCAGAATGTGTGGATAAGGGGGGACCACAATGGAAATAAAATTGGCTTATACAAGAACTATTGCCTTCATAGAAAATGACATTTAAAAGCTTTTCCAGTTAGGAGACTGATTTGGGTCCAGTACAATTTGAGTAATACTGACCAAGAAAAATGTCTGCACTTATAGGTACATCAGCTGCCCATCACATAACTCAAGCATTGTATCTTCCTCTTTAAAGAAGGGAAAAGGATACTTGAACCCTTATAATGCACAATTACCTTTTGAAAATTCTTTTGCTCATTAATTCAGATTATTTAAAGTACCTCTAACTATTTTTAACCTTTTCCCCCTAAAGAATTCTCTCAAAGAATACTCTTTTTTTTTTCTTTTTGTAAAAGGAACACTCCTCCATGGTTGGTGGGACTGCAAACTGGTAGAGCTGCTTTGGAAATCAATATACTAATTTCTCAGAAAATTAGGAAACAACCTACCTCAAGACTTAGCAATACCACTTTTGGGTATACACCCAAAGGATGCCCAATCATACCATAAGGACATGTGTTCAACTATATTCATAGCAGCATTACTTGTCATAGCCAGAACCTGGAAAGAACCTACATGACCCTCGACTGAAGAATGGATAAAGAAGGCATTGTACATTTACACAATGGAGTATTACACAGCAGAAAAAATAATGGTATCTTGAAATTTGCTGGCAAAGGGGTGGATCTAGAAAGCATCATATTGAGTGAGGTAATCCAGACCCAGAAAGACAAATATAATGTGTATTGACTCATAAGTGGCATAAAGCAAAGAAAAAGCCTACAATTCACAATCCCAGAGAACCTAGACAACAGAGAGGACCCTAAGAGACATACATGGATCTAATCGACATGCAAAGTAGAAAAAGACAGAATCTCTGAGTAAATTCGGAGCGTGGAGATCATGGGAGAGAGTGGAGGGAATGGGGGAAGAAGGGAGGGGAGCAAAGAAAAATATATGTTCAATAAAAACAATAAAAATAAATAAAATAAAAAATAAATTAAAAAAAGAACAAAGAAATAGATTTATGAACACTGGACCCTAAGAGTCAACTTGATGCCTGTACTCCAGCTGCTCAGGAATCTGAGACACGGCAATCACTATTTGGTCTTAGAGTTCAAGTCAACTCTCATGGCAGCTTTTTCATCAAAGATGAAATTCCTTGTAACAGCGTAAACGAATGCAGACAGACTGTAAAAATATATACAGCTTTAATGAAGAAATAGACTTACAGAACCACCATTCTGCCGAGACCAGGAAAGCAGAAGCAACGCTGGGAGCACCTCGCCAAATTTATAGGTAAACATTAGCCAGAGGCAAACACGCCCCCTAAGGGGTGGGACTTATCCCTACAATTCCTCAACTAACTTAAGGCCTTTTCCCAAAGCTGCTTTGCTAAGGCCCCTCCCTACCTCTCTATCTCAATGATGCAGCATGAGGAAGAACACAGCATCCTTTCAGCAAGTCATCTCCTGTCCCAGACTGTCTGGCTCGGAATTTAGTTTTGGTCTAACTGGTGTTTGCTGATTTTATAGCCTAGAGATCCTGTAGTACTGATGTAATACCTAGTTTTTATATCTCTGTGTCTAGAAAGCATGACCGGATTATCTAACACTATATCTTATGCTAAGGCTGGACCTCCTTCAAAACAGATTGGCACATAAAATCTTTTATCGGTATCAAACATAATAGTCCCAAAATAGCTTCACCAAGAATAGATTTGGGATAAAAGCTGATACTGAAGCCAATATTCCTTTTTCTTTCATAATTCTTGTCTGTAGGGATGGAAGGGGATAGAGAGGAGGGGAGTAATGAACTTGCCAGTAAACTCCTTTGTCAAAAACTACTGATGAAGGAACTCCCACCATCACCAGCAAGACAGCCAACTTCACTGCTTATCAGAAACATCAGCAAACCAGTAACCAACTTCATTGCTTACTAGGAATGCCAGCAGGGCAGAGCACAATGATGCGCCAGAAAATCATGGGACAATGACTTTTTGTCTAGGACACAATGGCTGGCACAATTGATAGGTGAAACTCTGACCATGCATGTTTTGTTAGATAGAACAAAAGGACTCAGTTTCCAATTCCATTTGCCTACAAAGGGGGATCCTTTTCCCATTTTTTAAAAGAATGGAGTCCATTAGTTGTTACCCTAGAAATGGATCTGAATCTGGCTGCTCCCCATTGCTGATTTAATAACTTTGAGAAAGTAATTTAGATTTCCTCCCCTGAAAAATAAAGATATAACTACTACTCCTGAAGATACAGCATGGGAATAAATTCATCTTCACGGTGCACACAGAGGGAGCTGCTTGCTGCATATTACTTGTTCAGGAAGAATTGCAGATAAAGATGCCTGTGGCCACAGAACACCTGGGAGGCCTCCTGGAGACTGGCTGGCTGGTACTTATATACAGCCACCTGCTCACACTGGCCAAGGGTGGAGCTCTGAAATTCCTCTCCTTACCCTCAACCAGAATGGCTTTCCAGGGGGACCACAAATAGAGACCACTAGCTTAAATGAGCTAAAGATTGCCATTAATGAAACTAAGTTTGATATTTATGTTTTACTTTCATGACTCAAGAGAAAAGAACCCCCAGGGATACCATTCTGACTCCTGAGATAAACAGAAGCTTGCTGTATCCCTCGCCTGAAAATACTTCAGTTTGTGTGTATGTGTATGATAGGTTGGTGAGAAGGAAGAAATAAATGCAGAAGTAATGACAGAATATGGATTTGAACCAAGGAATCTAATATCTGTGAGTACTTCTGAATAACGAAACAGTATCTGAAAAATACTCATTTTCAGAATTATGGATAAAGATGACAAAGTTTCTCTCCTCTCTCTCTCTCTACCCCTTCCCACATGGAAACTGGAATGAAGGACAGACATGTTAAAGCTTGCTATCAAAACACCTCCTTCCTTCCAATTGTCAAGAAGGCATTGCCCCTTGTACCGTGGACTCAAAATGCTTTTGTAAAACACGGAACAAAGTCTGTGTTAGAAATTCCATTTAAAGGGTCTGGCATGTGCAGTCTTAACATGTTTTGAAAGCTTTCTAGTTAGCTTGATCAACCATGCTCATGTAATCTACTTTCTTTTTATATAATCAGTATTATGAAGTCAATTATTTGAGTAAAACCTCCCCAAAGTAGACGGTAGCCTCTGTTGCTTCACCAGTCTTCCTGAAGTACAGGAAATGAAAGTGAACGGATGAGACAGAAAGTAGCGTGAAGACACTGGCATCTTTTGCCTCATTCCCAACTCAGCCACCAACCTGTAATTTGGGAGTTACTTTTCTACAAGAAAGAAACTAACAATATTTACCCATTCCAGATTCCTGTGAATAAATGAGATAAGATAATAAAATGATTTTTATTCATGTAAAGGACCCTGGAAAGAAAGATTAGGTTGTACCAATCGCAATTGGAAGGAAGAACAGGATAATCCCTCACTGATAAATCCAGGGGAAGAGGTAGATATGCCCGTGCTGACACTGCGAGGTGCTGCATCTGTCTTTCTACACAGAGACCACGCGCCCAAGGACAACACGAGTACGAGGAAGAGAAACAGGCAAGAGATAAGCAGCACCGTCTGACACAAGTATCTGCAGCCACATGGGATGACGTGCAGGTGCGCACGGCAGCAGGGAAATAATTAATTCTACTGATATTTTCAAAGTAGTTTACACATCTTGAAAGGACAAGGAAAACAGGACCATTAATTTTCTAGAGATGAGATTCAGGAGGACCTGGGATTTCCAGGTGGTTTTGAGCCACGTGTGAACTGGAAGGTATAACAATGACCCTTTGCCAGTGTCGCACTTGCATGCCTCATGAGTGAATTTCAGGACAGCAGGGGATGGACTGAAACCATCTGCCAAGTGGTTTCTTAGACAACACTTCTATAAGGGGCCATGTATCTTAAAGAAACGCCAGCTGCTACTTCTAGGACTTTCGCTCTTGCGGGCTCGCCATTAGCTTTCTCTCATGCCAGTCAACATGAGCATCTTTGCTTCACTGGTGTTATACACACTAACTGTTCCCAAGAACAATTTACCTTGCGGAGGAGGCACCATGAAGTTCTTGCCTGTTAATGAGTTGAGTAACCTACAGAAATTGGGCAGTCCCGAAGTTGCAGAGTTCAGATTTAAATGTAGGTTATTAAATCCTGACAAGGTCAATTATACTACATAGTCTTCAATAAGGCTAAATTGTCTACTCTGAAGCCTCGCCAAAGAATGGATAGTTTAGGACAAGTCATCTGGATCCACGCCTAGAATCAACCAATTTCATGGAGGCCTGTCCTGCTCCTCTCCAATTTTCCAACCCATTCATCATTATTTTTCTTCCCAATTTCAGGCTCTTTTTTACTAGTCTTCTTGGAGCACTCACGGGTTGTTGCCATGAACAGCAGGAAGTTGGCCCATTTGCTGAACCACATCGATTGTGAGGATAGATAATGTGTCTCCTGCCAAACTGCACCCATGCCACAGCATCTGGAATCTTTACAGTGCTCCATACTTCTAGATTTTTTTTTTTGGTATTTTCCATTACTCTTTGATAATCTCCTATATTATGATTATAATCTTTCCCCTTCATTGATTTTCCCAAGATGCTCTCTCATATCCCTCCAGTCTCTCTCTCTCTCTCTCTCTCTCTCTCTCTCTCTCTCTCTCTCTCTCTCTTTCTCTCTTTCTCTCTCTCACACACACACACACACACACACACACCATCACCACTGCCACTGAGTCTGATTTTATTACTCTGATTCTCATTTGATCTGAATACAGCCCAGGAGGTTTAATGATATCATCATTTTATAATTAAAAGGCCCAAAGTCCAAACAGGCTACTTTAGGGCACATTCTTGCTTAAAGTGGGGCTCAAAGAAAACCCCAAGGCTTTTTCTACACTTCTAAAATCTGCGTTTCCTTAATTAGAATTAAAAAGAAAAAAATACAGAGGAGACACAATTGCATGGATCATTATACAACTGGACAGCAACTTTACATCAAATAGTCCTTTGCGTGTGTGATAGCAATTCAACATGGAAACTCGGGAGCTGTAAGAACATTCACTTCACGTGGGAAACACAACAGCAGATGACATGGTGTTCATAACCATGCTGAATCCACATATAAATGAAGGCTGCGGCCACACTGACTCTGTCATCATGCTGGAGATGGACACTGGCCCTGGCTTCACTCCATGTTACACGCAACATTTGCAAATAGGAAAGTGCACATTCAGCATGTCTGTGCTCAGACTGGGCCAAGTACTGCCATGACGCAGTACTATCACAGAATCTATCAACCCTTTGGGAAGTCAGAATAATGCATAAAGTGTAACAATAACAATGCAAGAGCATTGACAATGCCGTTCCTGCTACCCCTGGGCAGCAGGAAATCTAGTTCTTGTAATATTCCCACCACAGAGCATCCACGGTAGAGTGAATCTCGTCTAATGTTACTTTCTACAATTAGAATGGATTAATGTTGAATACAGTGGGCACCACACTCATCCAACTGTGTTTTCAGATGGAACAAGAATACGTAAGACAGCAAAATTACAAAACTAGCAGAGGGCTAACCTGAATATACATACTTGCTTGACTCTAAGATGCTGTGGGTATAGCCACCATTCTAAGTCATCCTCCACAGTGTGACACACATAAATGTGTGTCCTCTCTCTTCAGAGAGAGAGAGAGAGAGAGAGAGACAGAGAGACAGAGAGAGAGACAGAGAGACAGAGAGACAGAGAGACAGAGAGAGAGAGAGAATATGCAATATATAAACTGGTGTTATTTACAATCTTACAGGCTTAGAAGAGTTGATTCCTAATAATAAAGGACATTTTGCTTGGTGAATGAGATGATGAAATAAGGCACAGAGATGAGAGAGGCCAGGCAGATAGAACTATTCTAAGTGACAAATGGAGAGATGGGTGAAAGAAAAAGTTGGGGAGATGATAGAGCTTGAAGAGAGAAAAGAAGGAGAAGGATGTGGTCACCAGAAAATCTGGAGAGGTATGGGAAGGGAGATTTAGGGAGGTGGTGAATCACTTGTTGATTTGAAATGAAACAAAGAGCACCTATATGCAGATTGTATTTGGTATGCTGTGTGTATCACACTACTGCGTTGGGAAAATTCATTGTAGCTCATGGTTTCAGAGGGTTTAGTTCTTTATCACTTGGTTCTGTACTTCTGGGCCTATAGGTGGAAAAGAATATGATGATGTCATAAAAATATGACAGAGATGCTTACCTCGTGGTAGTCAAATTGACACAGGGTGGAAGAGATGAAGAGAAGAAGGAAGGAAGGAAGGAAGGAAGGAAGGAAGGGAGGGAGGGAGGGAGGGAGGGAGGGAGGAAGGAAGGAAGGCATGTCCAAGACAAGCAAGGATGCACCTCCTATGACTTCCCTTTCTTCAGCTAGGTCTCCTAAAGTTTTCAGTGTCTCCCAAACAGCACCACCAGCTAGGCCTTAAGTCTTCAACACATGAGGCATCTGAGTGACACCCGATGTCTATAATGTAATGCTGTATGGTACAGGGTATAATCATCCCCTCATTTCTAACCCACAACTGTATTAGTTAGAGTTTCTATTTCTATGATAAAACACCATGACCAAAAGGCATGTTGGGGAGGAAAGGGTTTATTTGACTGACACTTCCACATTACTGTTCATCATCAGAGGAAGTCAGGATAGAAATTCAAACAGGATAGGAAGCTGGAGGCAGAAACTGATGCAGAGATAATGGAAGAGTAATGTTTGCTGGTTTGGTCCTCATAGCCTGATCAGTCTGCTTTCTTATAGAACCCAGGACCACCAGCCCAGGGATGGCCCCACCCACCATGGGCTGGGCCCTACCCCATCAATCACTAATTAAGAATATGTCTGCCGGGCGGTGGTGGCGCACGCCTTTAATCCCAGCACTCGGGAGGCAGAGGCAGGCGGATCTCTGTGAGTTCGAGACCAGCCTGGTCTACAAGTGCTAGTTCCAGGACAGGCTCCAAAACCACAGAGAACCACAGAGAAACCCTGTCTCGAAAAAACAAAAAAAAAAAAAAAAAAAAAAAAAAAACAAGAATATGTCTTACAGAACTGTCTACTACCTAAACTTTTAGAGATATTCACTTATTTGTGATTCCTTCCTACCAGATCACTTTAGCTGTGTCAAGTTGACATAAAACTATCAAGTACAGCATTTTTAAGAAAATGCACTTAATATTCAATTACTTTTAATAAACATGCTGGTTTTTTTTACCTTTTGCAGAGATAGATCCTTTTATAAATTAAGTCCTTTTTCAAGAAACTATCCAAGAGTTATAGTTGGGAAGCAAGGAATTCTTTATTTGTGTCCTGTTGACAATCTATCTTGTCTAGATTCTTGTGAACAGAAGAACAGGCTCAGACCAATGCAAAGCAAGGCCTCAACATTGTTTTTTCTGCGCTGTTTAGCATACTGCTTCCTGGTCTCCGGCCTCCTCAGTGTGGAGGTCTTCAATGCAGTATGTTTAAGTTCTACACCGCCAGTGTCCAATTTGCTCATTCAACAACTCCAGGGAATATTTTTTTAAAACTTTTTGTCTTTTTGTTTTTGAGATTATAATTCTCTCACGTTCTTTCCCTGTTGACTCCTCAAACCCATTCACGCACCTCTCCTTGTTCTCTTTCAAATCCACACATCTTTGTCATTAATAGTTGTTACAAGCACACATGCATATATATGTACATGCATACATATTCTGTAATATAAATTGCTCATTCTTTTTTAATTTTAATTTTTTATCGTTTTTATTACACTACATTTTTCCACTCCCCTCCCTTCTTCCCCCTTTCCTTCTACCCTCTTCCGTCACCCCCATGCTCCCAATTCACTGAGGGGATCTTGTCTATTTCTCCTTCCTATTTAGAACCATGTATGTCTCTCTTAGTGTCCTCTTTGTCGTCTAGTTTCCCTGGGATTGTGGGTTGTAGACTGGTTTTCCCTTTGTTTTATGTCTAAAAGCCACTTATGAGTGAGAACATGATATTGGTCTTTCTGGGTCTGGGTTACCTCCCTCAATATGTGTTTTTCTAGATCCACCTATTTGCCTGCATATTTCGAGATATCATTATTTGTTACCACTGAGTAGTACTCCATTGTGTAAATGTACCACATTTTCTTTATCCATTCTTCAGTTGAGGGGCATCTAGTTTATTTCCAGAATCTGGAATAATATGAATAATGCTACTATGAACATAGTTGAACACATGTCTTTGTGGTATGATTGAGCTTCCTTTGATAATATACCCAAAAGTGATATTGCTGGATCATTCTAATGCTAAAATGTTTTAAAATACTTATCTATGGTGAACATATGCATGACTATTTATATCCTTCCCTAGTTTCTGATACAATTTGCATTAGCCAAAATCATCTACAGGTTGTGTTGGTTTGTCATTTAGAAGGCAGGACCACGCAATTGCTGAGGAAGAAGTCTCTGGGGCCAAAAGGCCTGAATTGATACTCTGTTCCATTGCTTACAAGTAGTTTATGTGATCTTGGGAAACAGTGTAACCTCTCTGTATCTCTTCTACAATAAAACAGGAATTAACCCACAGGGTGTTATAATAATTACATTCATTCATAAAAAGCCTAGCTCATAGTCTCCATTTACTTGGGATTATGTAAAAGTTCAGAATATTCTGTGGTGAAGAAAAGTAGTCAGAATCTAAAACAAAAAGAAAAAGGCTGAGGAGACAAAACTGAATTCCGAGAATTGTAGAGTTTCTAGTGGAGGAATATCATCTACCATTCACTTCACCAGCATGTGTCTCTAACAGTTCAAGGAAAGAAGGGACAACACTTGTACCATTTTCTTCTCACACACGGAACTCCTAAGAAGCTATTTCGTGGTATCATGAAATAATAAACACAATCACTCTTAGAGTTCTTGCTTTTTTTGGTTTGTTTTTGTTTTTAATTTTTTCCTGTCATACATCTGGATGCAAAAGCCAGCCAAGTTGCCAGGAAACCTACAAGTTTATCCCAGAGAACTGAACCGAAGACCTTGGGAGGGCAGGCTCTGCTCTAAATGCTAATTACTTTCTGTGGAAATCCCATACCATGTCATTCCAAAGTGTGTGTGGGTCCTCCAAAAGCATTCTTCACAGACAAGAGTACAAGCATTGACTGCCCATGAGAGGAAGAAGGCTTGAAAGACACATGGATGTGACTAAGTTTACATCCCTGAGGAAAATGCCATCGGCTGCACGAAAATAAGAAACGGGAAAGACACATTAATAGCCTCAGACAATTTTGAAATCTGAAAAGCACAGCTGAAAAATCAAGCCAAAACTTTCTGTTGTTGCTGCTGCTGTTACTGTTTTGAACAAAGGCTTATGCTGTAGCTTCAGATCCAGTACCATGGGGTGGAGTAAAGTTGAAACAGTCCAGAGTGGGAAGAGGAAGGAGGCTGAGGGAGAAGGGTCCAGGTGTGGCTGGTAAACCAGCTTCTCCTCAAAGCCTCCCTCCTCCTCCTCCTGCCCTAGGTTCTGGGACAGGTGGTGTGTCATGGACCTTTGCCCTCCCCAGAGCACTCCTGAGCTAGGACTCTTGCATCCAGCAGGCCTCTGTCTGCAAGCAACTCCTCACCAGAATGGTGGAACTAATCAGACTCATCCTGTAAACATCTTCATCCTGCTGCTTCATAATCAGCTTCTAATGCTCTGTTCGATAGATGTGGGGCCAGCTAGACCCAGCGCTTGAACAGCTGCTTGGGGCGTGGAACTATTCTCTGCGCCATTGATCACAAAGACAAAAATCAATCCTGGCTAAGAAGAAAGAAGTTAAAAATAAATTGCAGGAATTGATTTCTGTTCAGACCTTGTGACTCCCAATTTAGGAAGAGGGGAAGGAAGAGTGTACGTGTGTGGATCCCCCTGTCATGAAATCACTTTCTACATCCCAGGCTCAAGAGCAAACTGGGGAAATTTTATACATATACATAATTCTCTTTTAATGCATGTTCTGTATTATTTATTTTTTGCTTCTTAATAACCATCAGAGGTGAGAATTCATTTAAATCATGAACTCCCATTGGAAGAGAAGTAAAAGAGGGCCAGAGAGATGGCTCACTTAGTGAAGTGCGAGGACCAGGAAAGGACTACAGATAAGGAAAATCTCCACCATCCTAATGAATGCATGGTAATGCACACCTGAAGCCTCAATACCAAGAAGACAGAAACTGCAGCTTCCTGCGGCTCATTCTTCTACTGGTCCAGCTCCATCAATGAGTCTTAGGCTCAATGAGAGACTTTGTCTCCACAAACAGGATTGAAACTGATGGACAAAGATGCTTGACATAAAAATTATCTATCCTCCTCGTACATCTGTGTGTGTGTGTGTACACAAATATTGCATGCACATACCAGAGACAGAGAGAGAAAGAGAGAGAGGGGGAGGGAGGGAGGGAGGGAGG
>NC_022015.1:76381840-76384143 GCF_000317375.1 Microtus ochrogaster | reverse complement strand
GAGGGGGAGGGAGGGAGGGAGGGAGGGAGGGAGGGAGGGAGGGAGGGAGAAGTATGAAAGGTTATGCATACCTGTAATCCCAATACTGAGGAACCTAAGACTAGAGTGCTATGTACTGGAGGCCAGCTTGAGCTATGTGGTAAAAATAAATTAATAAATAAATAGCCTCCAAGCAGCAACCAAGAGAAGAAAATCAAGTTTTATCTAGCTCACTACAACATCTCCCATGTGTGGCTGCTGTGCTCAGTGGATGGTAGCAACTTCGGAAATATCTGTTGAACATCTTAATAAAAAAAAAAAAAGGAATAACTTCCTATTTCTGTCTCTCGCCATTATGCAGATTTGTTCATAGATTGATTCGCATTTGCAATAATTGGTTATTCATTGTTTTGCTTGTGTGCTATCCCTCTCCCCCACATTATCCCTCTTTCCTTGTATTATAAACCCACCTATGGCAGGTACTACATTTTCCTTATTTGCATATTTATTCCTATATGTGTGATCTCCAGGGATCATAACCTTATTTACTTTTAGACTTTTTTATTTCATATTTTCTCTGTTTATTTCTCTCTTGTGTTCCCAAGAAGCTGTGTAGAATGGAGACAGAAGGAAAAATCAGCAATTCTGTGGGAGATTTTCTAAAATGCAAATACCCTTTTCCCCACACAATTCTGATATTGAAAAAGTGAGTATGGAGATCTGAGTAGTTTTCTCTTCCTGTGTAACCAAAAGGGACAACCTAGATAGTGAGCAGATCGTTGGAATTTTAGGGTGAGAAATTCTCAGAAGGTCCCTCCAGGGCCGTTGCTTTCCAAATTGGGCTCTTGGAAATATTAAGATCCACGCAAGTGCCATGAGAGTGTCTCTGAGGGGACAAAGAATATCCTAAAAGTGTGGTGAAGCTATAGAGACCCTTGGCCTTTTAAAGTAGTTAAAATCCGAATGCAAGAGCACCGTGAAGCTTCCCAGCTCTTCCTAAGGCAACCCCTTGTCCTGTAAAACAGTAACTGAGCTGCAAAGTGAATGCATGATGACCCAAGATCACACACGTTAACGATGAAGATGAACTCATGCCAGGGAACGCTGCCCCTCACTTACCTGTCTAGCCAAGGCATGCCAATTCCTGTTTTGAAAGGTTCTTTTTCTTAGACACTTCTTACATGTTTAAGTTGGATATCTTACATAATTCCCCTGCCGTGAGAACCAGATGGAGCTCTGCTTTGTCTGGTAAACCTTGCCTTACTGTGTGAAACCCTATGGGTTTCCCTTGCTGCAGTATGTTCCAGAAACAGTACTTTCTTACATGTTTTGAGGATTTCTCATGGAGCATGCTGTTCTATTATTACTCAGACCTAACAGAAAGTGGGTGAATTGCTTCCTTCACTGTTTTCCATTAAACAAAGGAAAGCAGGTTAAACTTTCAATAATGATTGTAAAATGAATGTAAGAATAAGAGAGTCAAGAAAATCTGTGAATTAGTATTTTTTTTCTTTGATTGAACCTATCCCAACTCTGGGTAGATAAGATCAAATCAAGCTGACTGATTTATCAATGTTCCTGCCATAGGGAAATGTCAGAAGCCTTTATTCTTTGACTGTAAGGCAATTCATAGACACCATCCTAAACACCACTTGCAGAAAACCAAAGCGTTTGCTTATTCCATCAGGCAGGTTTGGAGTTAAAAGTAAGGTGATTAAAAATTTTTAAAGCTGAAACTCTGAAATTAATAGAACTTATGTGTGTGTGTCTGTGTGTGTCTCTGTGTGTGAGTGTGTGTGTGAAGTGTGTGTGTCTGTGTGTGTGTGTCTGTCTGTCTCTCTCTCTGTGAGTGTGTGCACGTGTGTGCATGCTCGCATATCCTAGTTAGAAAGGTAATGGAAAGAGAACAGGTCAAAAGTCTACTTCTCAGTCAACAACCCAGCTCCCTGTATTATCACTATAGTTGTTTTTACAACAGTGCAATTATCTTTACTAGGAAAAGCTGGGAGCTGGCGCTAGAAGAGTAGGTGTTCAGGACTTGCAAGGGAATTGAGAAGGGGATTCTTAACCTGAGTCACAACTGCACAGCTCCTCTGAGTCACAAGAGATCCAAAAAAGCTACCTTCCCAACCCCAAAATATACCAAGAAAATTATCAAGTGAGCGACAAGAGCAAGAGCGGAAGATGGATAAGAAGGATGATTTGCCATTGCCACTGGATCCTCATGTTGCATCCCTGGCATGCATGTGTGCCACTGCCTCTGGGCCCTCATGTCGCATCCCTGGCATGCATGTGTGCCACTGCCTCTGGATCCTCATGTCGCA
>NC_022015.1:76316686-76381740 GCF_000317375.1 Microtus ochrogaster | reverse complement strand
CCTCATGTCGCATCCCTGGCATGCATGTGTGCCACTGCCTCTGGATCCTCATGTTGCATCCGTGGCCTGACTGTGTGAGTAAATCCTAGACATGTACGTGAGGGTCATCTCTCAGAGATACGGGAATGGCTGCATTGTACTGGATGGCATTAAGCCTCTCTTTGGCGGATGATGCACAGTTTTGAATACAAAACAAGACTTTCCGTTTTTAACACAGAGTCCACTTGTCAGGGAGGATATGAAATTTCCTGCCCCAGTATCTAGAGAAATTGAATAACGCCCACCTATTGTGCTGGTAAAGTCACCCAGAAAAGCTCCTGAAAAGATCAGTCCAGTGCTAGTGTGAATAAAAACCAAACATGAAATAGGCTGCTGTCTTCTTTGGTCGTGTTTTAGAGCTCAAGCGTCTGTGAGGTCATACGCTTAGCTTGCTATTTCCTTAGCTAGCTACGAGACAAAGTAAGATTCTCTACACCACTGAAGCTTGGCTACCCCCACTGAAAATGGAAAGACAGTAGAATTTCTATCACACAAAAGCGTAAGAACATTAAAAAAC
Organism: Microtus ochrogaster; assembly: GCF_000317375.1. NCBI lineage: Eukaryota > Metazoa > Chordata > Mammalia > Rodentia > Cricetidae > Microtus > Microtus ochrogaster. The sequence goes on along the minus strand of NC_022015.1, from coordinate 76,381,184 downwards.
TGAAATAAGCTGCACATATCAGATGCAAATTTGCCATTAAGTAATTGTGAGGTTCTTTTCCTACTATGACAGCCTTTTCAGTTTGGTGATGGTTGGAAAAGACTCATGTGGTCAGGGAGAAAGAACACTCTGAAAAGTCATTGCTTCCAAAATTGAAAACAGCAAGTATCCCAACTATGTGAGAAATCGCAAACTGTGTGGCTACTTTGAGCTGATGATGGAAAAACCTCTGTGCTGTCTTAGACCACACACCTATCTTCTGGCCAGGACTCAGAGGCTGTCTCTAATGATGAGAGGCTGTAGAATTAGCTAGCATGCGTGGCCATCTTTCTTACCAAATGCATTGTCCAATCATTATATAGCCTTCTCTCGGGTATGGAGAAGCTACTGTCAGTTTTCCTAACTAATCACAATAACGCAGTCTTCTATATAGCTATTTACAATTAATCAAGGGTCCAATCAATGGGTGGGAAGTCATGCCTGGCACTGGAAACCTAGTCAACCACCTGTGGCTACAGTGATCTCAAACCCAATCGGAAAACTTACTCCTACCATTTTCTTAAATCAATTGTTTCTAATTGGATTTTAAAATCCCTCAGAAGAGTGTGGCTCATCCTCACTGAAGAAGCTTCTGCTTTTCCACAGACAAAGGTTACTAAAACAATGCCCACCTGGTCAAAATGAAGAAAGTGAAAGTGTGTGGGGAGCCCCTCTCCAATGGGTACATCTACAATGCAACCCTGAATGCGCCCAGGGGTCAGAACATTGTGGAAGAGTGAACAGAAAGATGACGACAAGAGACAGAGAATCGGGCCAGCAGCTGTGACAGTATCTTCTAGACCTGACAGAGGCACCACATCACAAGATATGCATAATGACTGTCCTGTTGGAGCCTCCAGAATGTCCCTGTGTGGTCTGAAAAACCCCATTCCTATCCCTCCCTCTTTCCAAACCCCACCTACTCAGAGAGTCTCCAAACAAAGGAAAGATGCCAAAAGGCCCAGGTCCACATTCTTGACAGCTGCGACAGCTTCCTCCCCTGAAGGAGTAACCCAGGTCCCTGCTCATGAGCTCAGCTTTTGACCTTACTTGGGCACAACCGCAGCTAGTGGTGGATGTGCCAACAAGCAATCACCCATCGCTTACAACCTATAAAGTCTCCCTGCTTTAGTTGGGGAGGGGCTCAGTTATCTAGCCTGCATCTCTGGAACTGGAAAGCTCGCCTGGGAGTTGCTTTGCTCAAACAAAACTGTTGTTATACTTTTTTCAATACAGCTTGATCTGGCTTACTATGTCAGCAGAGAAACTTATTATCAGGGGGCAGAAAACATATTAATGACCATGGCAGTTGACATGCCAATGTGAGAGGGGGATGTTGCGGGAGGTCCTCCCACTCCTCCAGCCTATAGCTGCTGAGATACCAGCCCATTGGGGCATGGTCTCTCTCTCCCTGCTCCGCTGGCGACTAGACTTGCTTCCTGGTTGTGCAGAGGGCTGTGATCTGTAAGTTTCCCCCTTTAAATAAATACCATCTTATTAATCATAATTCCCAACTGGTGTGGCATTGCTTGTGACCTACGACTCCAGGGGGACATTTCACAAGGCCCCATTTGTAGATGGAGAGCTACAGACAATCAATGGCTGTTCAGAGAAAGAAAATCATTTTTTTAACAGGAAGCATTACAACACAGTAATAATTAAAGAAGAGGCTATGAATTCTAGAGGTGGGGCAAAGGAAAAGTTGGGGGGGGGTATAAAATTATGTAAAAATAGCTCTCATATATGAAATTCTAAATTTAAAAAAGTAAGAAAAGAGAACAGTTGCTCATAGCTGCTGTGGCACACACCTTTAACCCCAGCACTGGGGAGGCAGGGCAGGCAGATCCCTAGGGTCTCCGAGTTAGAGGCCAGTCTAGTCCACAGAGTGAGTTCCAGGACAGTCATGGATACACAGAGAAACAATGTCTTGAAACAACAAAAACCAACCAACCAAACAAACGAACAATGACAAAGGACAATTGCTCAGAGGAAAAACAATTAAGCTCCTATAAAAATAATGAGAATAATTTAACACCCTTAGCTTGCCATACTCCATCCCTCTGTACAAGCAAGGCAAAGAGTTACTGCAGAACACACAGCCAACTGCAAAGCCATTCTCTCCCTGGGAGTAATGAAAAGAAAGAATGTGAGCCTGGGCTACAACAGGTATCATGATTTCCACAGGCCCTCAGTATATTTCTTGGGAAGACACGAGTCTTTTATTAGGCACTTGTACAGTAAAGCAGCATCTGAAGAGGGGAGATTGCCATGCATGAAAGACTGATGGTTATCGAGTGAATGAGCCTTGATAACCCTGGAGCCTCCTGGCCTCTACACTCTGAGCAGAGTCTCAGGATCATTTGCATTTGGATATAATTCATGCTGAGTGGGTTGGGTGGGATTTTTCAGGGTAAAGGGAAAGAGAATCAAAAAGAACACTGGAAAAGCCAAAGCAGAAAGAAGGTAGGTGGGGGGAGAGCCACCTGCGTAGGAAGTAAGACAATCCCAGAGAGGAATGGGAAGAATATACACCATTTAGGATGGAGGAAGTGCTGGGAGGAAGATGCCCCAGGTTATGCAGGGCAGCTAGGAGTTGTGAAGATAGGCTGGGGCGGTTAATCACTGAGAAACGTTGTCAGGCATCTTTGGTAAACTCAGCCAAAGCAATTTCAGTGGGGTGGCAGAGGCAGTCCCAGGTGGGTTAGAGAGGGAAATGGGAAAACAGACAAATACAGATGATGCTCAATAGATTGGGTGGCAAATGAAACATAAGACTTGTATAAAGAGGAATATAGAGTTCAAAGAGAGTTCAGAGGCTTTGTTCTTTAAGAATGGTAGATATTTGAAAATGTGTAACTATTGATGGACGTTTCAAAATAGCCATTAGTAATTTAAAGGAAAAAGAGATGGAGTGATAATCTAAAACTAAGAATGAGAGAAAGAAACAGGCTATGAGTGTTGAGAGCCTGCTGCCTTTGTTTCTGGAATAGTTCATTGTACCCATGATTCCGGCTACACACTAGGTACTCTAAATATTTGAGTCTTTCAAAGAGAAGTAAAGCCTGAGTAAGATCAATTATATAAGTGGTTTTTAATTTCATTTGGAGAGAAATGGCCCAGGAATAGGAAACATGCAATTAAGAATCAGGAAACAGAGGGGAGAACAAGCCATGTCAGGAAAACTGCTAACTGGCTGTCATGGCGGCTCAGTCATGCTGGGGTCCTACTGCAGAAAACTTCTAGCATATGAAGTTTATAGCTGTCCACTATATGGACATGGGAAGGGAAGACTCTAAGAAGATGCATTGTCTCAGAGGTTCTTGACGCCCTCAAGGCTCGGGACTGCCCCAGAATGGTCAAGAGGTCTCCTGTGAGGATCTAAATCAAGGATAGATCAGCTCCAGAACAAAATGCAAGTGTCCCGCCATGCAGCTATGGCAGGGTGAGAGCAGGCCTCCCTTACACACAGCTAGTGACAACAGCAAGCATGAGCCAGAAGGACGAGCAGTGGAGACTTTAAGATGTCCCAAAGGTTCATGGAGCACATCCCTTCGTAAGTGCAGCAGCACTCTGAATATTCCTGAGAGCATCTTAAATAGTAGCAGCAACCATTGCACCAAGCCACCGATTTAATACATGCCATGTGCCAACTACATGCCAACTGAGGAATTGTCCTTGGCACTGGGTGTTGAAAACACATGTGTTTCAGATTCTGGAAGTGTTTCAACTGCGCACGCCTAAAGATGTCTTTATTGGATTTCTTCTGAATATTGTTTCTATCTCTTTCATTTCCCTTAAAACTTCTGCGTTGTAATAGTGTCCCTAATGATGAAATTGCTATTTATTTAACATTCAAAAAGCTCTCCCATTAAAACTGAATTAACATCATTTAAAATATCACCAAATAGTTTTCTTTGAATAATTACACTCTATTAATTACTGCCATGGGGCTTTTTTTCCTATCAAAAAGAGAACAATTAGAAAAATCATAGCTACACCATAGAGGGAACTCTCTATCCCATGGTGATCTATAAAGTAGGCCTTTCAATAAAGTATCAAAACCTTGATGAACCAAGAGTAAGATACTCTACTTCTTAAAAGATAATTAATGCCCAGAACACATCTTGTCTCGTGGGATCATGAGAGACTGATTTCTTTGATGACAGCACTATGGAGATTTTATGGGAAGGTTTTATCATGCACATATGTTGAACCAGGAATTGATTCCATGAATGATCTAAAAATGAATTTGGCAAAGAGACTGAGTAATCTTTCATGTGGCAGGCTTATAAAAAATAGCCTTAAAATAGGGTGTATATACACAAAGGAGTGAGGTTGAGTTTTGTATGTGGATTAGTGTCAATTCTTGCCTCTTGTAGGGCTTTGTAGTTTTCAAGCCCTTGATCCTCACAACAACCTTCCAATTTGCACAGGGCAAGTGGTGCGATTCCACTCTGGGAAGATGAGGAAACGGGTGCTCTAAGAGTCTAGGGAACCTGTCAGCGGTCCCTGGCTGGAGGGTGGCCGATCCCTGATTACAGCGCAGGTCTTTAAAACCAGGACTCTTTCCCCCCAATTAGACTCCTAGCTCCCTGAGTCATGGCTTGCTTGAGAGCAGGTACAATGTCTTTTGCCTCTGTCACGTCCTGTTGCATTTACCATATCGTACGGGGCTCAGCAAAGATTGGCTTTGAACACTGATTAATGGTCAGTACTTCTGAGACATCTCACCTTGTAAACAGGGCTACTTTTTATTCTGTTTATACACAGAATCCTTAAACTCGAACAGCAACTGGTTGGCTTGGATTTGGTGCCATAGTCGCTCAAGAAGCACCCCGCACATTGTTCCGTCCTCACTGGAAGGGGCTTCCCTCTTGACTACATCCACAGAACAGTACTGCGGGTTGGCTATTTGGCACTAAATGAATCCATATCATACTGTCTGTTCCTATGGCGTTTTCATGGTGGTTTAGAAAGGATCCAGGAGACTGTCACCTATGAGGGAGGGTGAACTGAACAACTTGGTTAGACTCTCACCATGCTGACTTTCTCATTTCTGTAGGACAAAACCATGCCCCTTGCTCGGCACAAACTGTTGAAAGGCACATGGGAGATTCAGAGACTGTATGTAAGCCCTTCTAGGTATGCTTTTAGGGCTACTCTTATCGATTCACAATGTTCATGAGCTGAAAGTATCTCTTTCTCCTGAGCATTTAATTTGTTGTATGTGACCTTCCAGGACAGTATCAAGCTCAACTAAGAGAATGAGGAAAATGCTTTGTCCTGGGCTAAAATCCAGATACCAGAGAGTATGTACGCAATGACTTCAGTAGTCTGGAAAACTTTTCCCTCCTTCAAGCTTTCATTCTCTCTTGCATTTGGGCATGTAATTTGTACTTGTTATCAGTCTAATTCCTCTTGCAGTTTAGATACTTGAAGGAATACAAGAGAATGTGGGTACCAGTTTGTTCAGGGGGTGGATGAATCCTCACATGAAAGGAGACCTCTCATCCCATCGTGGGAAGCTAGGACAGAACATCATGAAACGTACTATGAATATAAGAAGCCTTACAAAGCAGTGTTCCTGATTGTCACAGTCCCTAGTAGCTGGGGTATGAACCATTTTGCCAGAGGAATTTTGGGATAATGGTTGCTGAACTAACTATTCTCTAGAATACCCACTATAAAAGCCATCTATAGTGGTGTAAGTGACAGGGTTTTCAACCAAATTGGCTCAGCATGCAGAAGTCAACCTGAAGTCCCCCTTCCCTATAGAGGACAGACTGGTTCGTTTATCCACGTGGAGCACAGGCCATTCAAATAGATTCTTCCCATTAAAACACGGCTTTCTCAGAAGGATTAATGCCTTTTGATTTCATCAAGAAACCCAAGACAGGAAAGACACTAACAAGTTAAAAGAAGCCACAGCTTCTTGTACATCTTCAGCTCAAGGGCGACAGGAGATCGAGCATGGGGTCTGTCCCCTCCAGCGACCTGTTGAGATGGCCACCAGCAAGGCTTTGCCAGGCCTGACATAAAAGCAGAGGCATAAACTGTGCAGTACCCCTAAATTTCAGGAGCTGTGGGGGACCCCACCACACAGAGAAGAGAAGACAAAGAATAGAACATCCAGGAAAGAGAGTTGTTGTTGGTTATGGGAAGTGTTTTCTTTAGAGATGCGACTGAGGTGAAATTTTCATGGGAAATTAATATCATGGGGAGAAGCCTCATGGACTAGTCAAATGATTCTCATTATTTAGAAGTTGACTGGGTTGTTTATTTAACTGCACCCCGAAATTATATACACACATATGGATATATGTGTATGGATATGCATACATATATATGTTATATATATATATATATATATATATATATATATATATCTTACACAGAGAAGATACAGGCTTGATCTCACCTGTCCACAGATGAAAAGCCTGACCTCTGACCCACACAGTATTGTAGTCAGTGGCTTTTAAACACTGTGAGTGCCAGAACCCACTCACTGTTTAAGTGAATGGGACTTAAGTAAAGCAATAAAAGGGAGTGAACGAAAACCTGACTTCCTCTCTTTAAGGAAGTGCTAAGAAAGCCAATGAACCTACAATCCCTTTTGACTTTTTTTTTTAATTTTGGAAATGATGCACAATCCCAGAACATTACATGCATTTGTAGGTCCAAATGTGGTATTTTTGCCTCATGTGTATATTGTACAATGCTCAAATCAGGGTACACACCCACCCTAGAAAACTCATCAAACATCCGAAATCCTCTCTTCTGCCAGGTGCCACGACCAAAGCAGTCGTCACAGGCACTCAAAGGTGCAGGATTACACAAGAATTGCTTTTACTGTCTAAGTAGAGCTTACTTCCCTTTAAGCTAACACTCTCTATCCCTCCCTTTCCTCTACTCTCCCCAGTCTCTGTCAATCAATGCTCCAGCCTCCACTGCAGTGAGATCAGCTATTAGAAATGTCTATGTGCGTGAAAACAGGCACTTCCCGTCTTTCTGTGCCTGGCTGATTTGACCTGCCGCAATGATCTCCAGTTACATCTATCTCACACCAAGTGATGCTACGTCATTCTTTTCATGGCTGAATAGGATTCCACTGGGGTTACATACTGAACAGTTTTGGAATACCACACCTATAGATAGCTCTGGTAAAACACGCTGGTGTTTTTGACTCACTGGTCTCCTTTCATTTAGATACGCACTTGGTATTTGTTGGTCACTCGGGTTTCCATGAAATCTGATATAATGCTGCCAGAAGCACCATTTGTCCTCCAGCATGCTGGAGAGGTGAAGGGATAGGCTGGGCCTTTTGGTGGGGGTTTCTTCTGCTGCTTTCTGCTGTTCTTATCATCAGAGTTCTGTTTCTGCTAGCATTACAAACAAACTTAAAATAGTAGTACTAGAAAAACTAAGTGAAAAATTTTCCTAAACTCATGAACCCTGAAGCAGTTTATGCTAAACTTGCTGTAATCTACTTGCTAGAATTTTGTAATAAATAACCTACTTCTACTAAGTTTTACCTTCAACACCAAACTCCTGAGGGAGAGTTAACTCCCTTCGGTAGAACACAGTCGTTGAGGCCAGCTTTAGACTCAGGCTGAGCTACTCTACACAGCCTTTATCAATGGTTACTCCTTGAGAGGAAGTTACAGGGCTAGCAACCTGCTCCGCAGCCTGGTTCCTGGGATGCTGACAGACATCACCTATGAGTTTGTACCCTGGAGAAGCAGCCTTGTCAGTTGGTGGGTTTTCTTCTTCTGAGGCATCTTTACTCATGGAACAGAAAGCAACCTTCACTGCCCTTGGTTTAGAAACAGATATTGGTCACCAAAACAATCTCACCTTCTCCATAAATTTTCCTGATGCGTATTTCAGTTTTCAAATTTATACTCTCACAAATGACCAGAAATCCACAAAGTTTCAGAAAATTATTTGAGGAAATTTTTCATTATTTTAAAATGCACGCTCAAAAATAATTAAAAATAACTGAAAGCATAAAATAAGGAAAATGAAGCAATCACAATGTCCAATGACAGAATTGGATGCAAACATCTGTAATTCCAACAACTCAGAAGGCTGAGGCAGGAGAATAGTGAGTTCAAGGCCAGCCTAGGCTAGAGAGTGAGACTCTGTCATCGAATAAACAATGCTAAAGAAGAAAAAAGCAAGAGGGATGCTGGGAGCTATGGGAGTTGAACTCAGATTACTTCTGAGATTTTTAGGAATTTGAAAGAAAGGTCAGCCTCGTCACCTGCATTTGATGAAGGAAAATGGAAGCTTCTCACCTCCAGCAAGGTCAAAGAACCTTGGGTAGAGAGGTCAGGGCACACAGGTCCTGTGGCTACACCCCAGCACCCCACTGTCCTCTCTACCCCCCTCACTGTGCTCTCAGCCGCCCCTGCCCGCACCCCTGGGAATCCTGCACTGATGCTCATCCAGGACAGGGTGAAGGGTTCTTCATTTAGCCAAGAGCAACATATGTTTCCCACTAATGCGGCTTTCATCGCATCACATTATAATTGTTTAGCTGCCTGTGCTCCCCGCTGGGCAGAATGTATTTTAATATATTTAAATGAATGAATAGAAACGAGTACTGAATAACACACTGGGTAATTCCTGGACAGCGTTTTTTATAAAAGCAAAGGCGCTCGACACACAGACATTTGTTATGCAGTGAGCAATTGCCAATTACCTGAAGTTGCCTTATATTGTTAGCTGCAGAAACAAGATTTCCTTGCTTGAAAAAGATAACTAGCTATGCTCCCTGAAAATAAGGACCATGTCTTATCGCCTCGGTTAAGTTCAGCCCAGTAAACACTTATTGAGTACCAGTCACTATGCGAAGTGCAGGGGAAACAAGGATGAATAAGATGTAGTCAGAGTCCTCATAGTTTACAGACCTGACTTGGAGATACAATAGAAACAGGTAAGAAGGCACCCGTGGAGCTCAATCCAATCCAGGTGGAGGATACCAGGGAGGCTAAAGGAAGTGCTGCTTACTGCTGAATCTTAACTAAATCTTAACAACTCAGTTTGTCTCCCTAAGGGGCATCCCAAACAGAAAGAACACACAGGAAAGACATGGGTGGCCAGAAGCGTCATGGTATGTGCGTGGAGACTCGAGGGTCCACGTTCATTGAAGGGTTAATTTGAGCAAGGGAGGTCTGTGGATAGCAAAGGTAAGGAGTTCTGTGAGGCTGACTCATTGCAGGGCCCCAACAGTGGAGGCTCTTGCAGACAATGCCAAGGAATTGGATTTTACCCTGCAGGTGATTAACAACCACTGAGGCTGGGGACATTGATTTTTATTTTAAATAAAGGACTTTGGAAGGAGTTTGTGAAGGCGTTAGAGGTTTGGCGTGCTGATCTGAGAGCAAAGAAACCAGTTAGTAAACTATAGCAACATTTCAGAAACACATGATAAGGATTTATAAATGGTTTTAAATAGCCAAGTAATTACAATGTGCCCCCTTCTCCTCATAAATCATCCTACAGCAGCAAACCAAACAAGAAAGAGCAATGCAAACTCCACACTTAATGAAAATTTAACCATGAAATACAATCTGTGTAAGAAAGAAGCTACATATACTGTGTTCCAGAAGGTTCTGCCTTATGAGAAAAACTGCTTAGAGGAAAAAAAAAATTGTTGAGTCACACAGAAGCGAGAATGAAGTAAGACTCATGCTAAACAAAAACAGGACCCTGATCTTTCACAGAATCAACCTCCTAGACTTTTTGCCTTTTGTGACCCAAGAGACTCAGGTCATTAAAAAAATAAGCAATAATTAAAAATATAAAGATACAGGGCTGGAGAGATGGATCAGTAATTAACAGCACTGGTTGGTCTTCTAGAGGACCAGGGTTTGATTCCCAGCAACCCACAGCCATGGTGGTTTACAGTCACCTTTATTTCTAGTTCTAGGGTACCCTAAACATTTTTTTCTGCCCTCCATGGGCATCGGGATCACAAGTGGTTACACAGATATACATGCAGACAAAAATGCCTGCACATACAAAATTTTAAGTATTAAAGAGAATATGAAAAAATGGTATAAGAATGATGAACTGATTCAATAAAAGCAAAAAGAGAAATAGACAGAAAAGAAATATCAGGAATATTAAAAAGTGATTATTCCAGGAAGCAAACCAATTGTAGCCACATTTCTGTAATTAAAAAAACAGCTGTATGACAGTTGAAAAAAATAGCCCAGCAGTTGAGAGCGCCGATTGCCCTTCCCGAGCAGCTTGGTTTGATTCTGAGAACATACATGGTATTTCACAGCCTCCTGTAACTCCAGTTCCAGGAGATCCAAGACCCTCTGCAGGCACCAGGCAGCCACACAGACAGTACATATCCATAGATGCAAGTAAAACACTACATATCTGATATCTGACATTGTTTTCTGACCTCCAAATCCATACACACACATCTGTATTTTCATAAACATATTGTACATGAGCACACACACAGAGTAACCTGTACATTTAGACCATGTCAGTGGAGAAGAGTTTTAAACAGAAGTTGAAGAGGCAAGGGACACACAACAAGGAGGGGAAGGGGGGTAAGGGGGGTTGTTTGTTATTGAAATCATTGGCAGAGGACGAGACAGAGGAGGCAGAGAAGTTAAAATATAATCTGGTCAAATTAAGAAAAGAAGTTAAACCAGGAAAATTAGACAGAACGGCCCTCTAAATTACTAAATACTGATTCATGCACAGTACAAAACTGTTTTATCTCATTTTGGTGAAATTTTGGGCAGGATGAAATGCTGTCTTCATTCTGATGATCTAGTCTCACACATTCTGGGTCCTACAGAAAGAGCACCCAAACCATGAAAGTGAAGTGAAATATGTCTTTCAAGATTTCATAAAGGAGCTCTTAAGATAATAAAAATGAAGAAATTGAATCATTAGAATGAAAGAGACACATTTCCGGGGGTGAAAGAGTATGGTGACCACAAGGCATACACAAACATGTAACTGGTCAAAAAATATGATGAAAAATTCCAGGGGGAGGGGCTAGCAAAAATAAACAAAGTGGCACTCCTCGCCCTAAATGAGAGCCAGGAAAAACAAAACAAGACATCTCAAAGAAGGGAACCACAGATTGCCCTGACCCAGCAATAGTCAGGTGCTCAGCAAGCCAAGTTCACAGGGAAAGAGCTCAGCGCATGCTTTGTAGACCTCGAGAAAGCAAGAATTATTTGTTTGCAAAACCTCCATCAAAGGACAAAACAGATAACTGAGAGCTAAATGAGGGAGCTTTTCTCAAAGCCTGATGAGGACAGGTAAATAAATCCACCTATAAAGCCAAGATAACAACCAATGCGGGGGGGGGGGGGCACCGTTGATTGTGCATGTGTTAAGTGACTCAGATGGCAGCTATCCTTTGGAAAGGGAACATGGCAGGAAGTCACTACACAGCCCATTTCACACCTTATCCACAGTGTGTCACAAAATATTTAAGTCTAGCAAAGTCACATGCTAAGGCAGTAAGGCAAACACTAGAAAATTCAGTGACCAACTTGAAGTGAGTGGTGGAAGAACTAATGAGAAGAGGGAAAACAGAAATGCAAGTAGCATACTGGCTTTGTCATCACTCACAAGAAGAAACCAAAAGAGGTTGCCCAAAAACAGAACTTTGGGTATTCTGTACACAGTTATATCCCTTAACTATGCAGTTAAAATTTAAATTAAAATATTCAGCTCTATGAAAAGAACAGACGGGAAATTAAGGAAGGCAAACCATAATAACGAGAGTCTTTAGCCGCCATAACTACCCCCTGAGCACCCACTGGCAGAAGCAAGGCTTACGTGCCACTTCTAAAGAGGCCAGTGGCACAACTCCCGCGGTGGGGGAGGGCTGACTAAGTTCCAGTGGGGAAGCCCTTGACACATGGTCTGCTCTGCGTGGAGCTTGAGTGCAGGCTGGCGGCACTCCTCTCTAACTTCAGTTTTCAATAGTTGATGGAGTCAAGGAGTAGTGCTTAACCTATGTTTATTTGGTGACTGAAGAAATTCAGTGTTGCCATTTGCCTTGTGAGCAAAAATTATTCAAGCAACAGAGCACTCCGCCACCTTTGTGCCATTATCTTTCAACTCTTAGCTGTGGTCTTATTGGCTGGCTCCTTCTCATCTTCCTGGATGTAAATATTGGTGTGCTCTGGGGACCAACGTTTGGATCTTTTCTCTTTCCGGTCTTTTCTTACTCCTTTGAAACAGTCGATTTCTTGCAGGAAAAGACTTGAGAGTTGGACATTCTAAAAAGTATTAAAGCCCAGGTAGGGGAAGGGACAACTTGGTGAGCTTTAGACTTTTCCAGAAAGCGAAATCCGGGGATGTCTAATTCATTGGAGGATTTCACTTCCAAGTTAGACAAGCCGCTTTAGACAGAAATAGAACATGACTTTGATAAATTACTGAAAGTCAAAGCCCATTAGACATTTGACTTTTAATAACCTCCAACCCCAGCCTAACCTTCTCAAGACAGCTCTGTTACCGTGAAGTGGCAATCTGACTGAAGAATTCCCTGGGTAAGTAAAGTCCCCAGGGTAGAACACTGACCCGGAAAACCTACAAAGTGCAGTCTGGAGTCTCCCTAGTGCCCAGCACCACAGAGTAAAGGACAGTGTCCCTGCTCCTCATCTTCATATCCTCAGGAAAGCCATTGTTGTGTCCTAGCAGGCAGCCACTCTCTCTCCGTCTCCCTTCCTACCACCAGCAGCACTAAGAACGCTCACCTGGATGAAGATATATTCATCCTGGACGACCAGGGAACTAATGTCGATGGAGCGAGCAAAGGGGCCGCTTCGAATTGTCTCAGCACACTCCTGGATCCGGCAGGTGAGGTAGTGGGCATCTGAAAGAGAAAGGCAGGGTGGCACTTAGCAGCAGGGTAAATGACTAGCCGAGGCCCTAGACACACACAAAGATAGACATTATGGGGAAGTACAGACAAGTGATTTCTAAAACAATAGTAAGTTCTTACTCTTTTATACAAAATATTTGAAGTCACTACTCCCCAGATGGGGGTAATACCTAGGTTAGTTAAGAGGCTGGGGAAAGAGTTAATCTCATTTACTACGGGTAAAAGAATAAATTCACTTAGTTTTTTGAAGATATTATCAGGAATTGACATGCACATGTTTTTTACACCACTAATTTTAATTCAAGGAACGTTTCTACAGAAAGTCTCGGATATTTTCACAAAGAGGAGTGGTGGGAATATTCACTGTGACGTTATCATCTACAGCAATGAAGAATTGAAAATAGGCCAAATGTCCACGAATTCAGGAAAATTTGAATGAGCTAAGATATAACACACGACAGAGTGTCATGCTGCAATTGAAAGATTTGGTAGTTACATATGTGCCAACAGATTTTTTCTTCATGTGCATTGCTTTCCAAACTTTTGAAAATGCAAATCCTGTCATACACAAGTAAAACCTAGTTTATGACTTAAAATATGTCTTTGGGTACATAGCTTTGTGCTACAGTTACAGAGGAGTGATTTCAAGGCCTCACATGAACATTAGATATGGTTACTTTGGGAATGGGATGAACTTAAAATATTATGTTATATATGTATTGCCTTTGATTTTTGTATAATATACATCTTTATTATGTTTGCAACAAGAATACATTCACTAACTACTTACCTGAAATTTGTATAATTATTTGTAAAAGTAAATCTGCATATATAACAATTTCTGACTCTTAAGAGCATCTACACATGACTATAGAACCATCCAGGAAAACAATGTTTTCAATTTCTTTCTCCTTCAAAAAAATCTACAAGAGCGACTCTGTGAAGACATCAACCTGTAAATAGCCTTAAACATGGTTATTGTTCATTTTATGGAATTTTAAAGTAAAATTAAAATTAAAATAAAAATAAGAAGTAGATTTCTTTAAAACTAAAAGTAGAGAAGCTTTTTTATTTATATTTAATTTCCCTTTAACGTTAAAATAACAAAGAAAGTTTGTTCTGGGGGAGTTAGATCATCAACAATCTATAAGTATAGCTCTGACATGACAGTTCGGGCCTATAATCTCAGATAGTCAGGAGGCTGAGGCAAGCAGATCACAAGTTCAAGGCTGGTGCAGGTCTTAATGAGACCCTTTCTCAAAATACTTGGCTCTAGTTCATTATAGGCAAGCTGGTGTTGAGACCTTCTGGATTTCTAAGGAAAGCTGCCTGTTTATTTTTAATGCAAAATATTCTGATTTTTAGTTTTTGACAGGTAATCTAAATTTCAAATGTAGTACAGAACAACTTTGTGTAGCTAAACAAACGAGACTACAGTCCAAATGCGGCCCAAGAGTAAGTTCCTTCCCACTTGGGCTCCTCTGCATATCCCAGGCCACCTCATGAGGGAGACAGGCGTTTTTGTAAGCCCAAGACCCTGACCCTGGAGGAAGATCAGGCTTCCAGTACTTTGGAGTGTGCATTGAGTGTCTCCTCTCCTTTGCTGTTGTTTGTACATGAAGCCAAGAGTGGCCTGGTGTCCCACTTCCTGCTGAGCAGAGAGGAGAAGACCAGGTTCCCAGGCTGTGCTTTGGAGCACAGGGTCTGCCCACCAGGGATCTGCTTGCACACATACCAGCTCATTAATTTGTTCCTTAAATAAAGCACCAAAATACAGCAAAAGGTGGCAGTAGACACATGTAAAGAAATCACAACTGCCGACATGACAACCTGTGTCCTTGTCAACCGTGTCTCAGAAAGCTCTTCACATGGGTAATGAAAGGTTCACGTGGGAGGGACACTAGCTTCTACTCATGGAGAGGCTCATTCCTCCCTGTCTATTTACTATGCTCTTTGCATCTGAACACCCTGAAAGAAGAATCAAGTCTTTTCAAGGCCACCCTAAACAAAATCAACACCTACCCAAACCTTGGCCTGTGACAAGCGGGAGACAGTGCCAAACGCATCCTCCTTCTTGGCTCTGGCTCCGCTTGCCACTGTGCTGCATGGAATGACAGGTTCAATTTAGCAGGACACAAGCACAAAAATGAGTTGCTGAAATCCACTTAACATTCAGAGACCTTGCCATCTTTAGCCAGACTCGTGTACTGGAAGTCTCAATGCCTTGATTTTCCAAAACCCAAAGACACAATAATGAGCGCCATTGTGCCCACCGCCTGATGAGAATTCAGTGGGAGAGAATGGGGAATTATCACGCAGTCCTGGCTACCAAGCAGAAATGATGGAGGGTTACAGAAAGAGTTTTGGGTGTCAAGGATGAGTAAGAAATGCTGTTTGTCTCGGGTTCTGTAGATCTCAAGTTGGAAGTATAATGATAGTCTCACTAAATAAGGATAAATATGACTATATGTAAAAGTTCTACGCTCAAATCCAAAAGGACACTTACCATACACATTGAAAATCTCAAACAAGCTTCTGATAACCTGGCCCTATCAGCTTGTTTGTCTATAATAGCACCAGGTACTAGACATAAGTAGAGACTTAGATTAATGGATCACCATGTAACACTTGAGGGCACGGCCAGTCCTGGACTTGCTGTGTGGTAATTTCCCCTGGATGATTAAAAGCGCATTTCATCTGGGAGCAGTCAACAATATAAGATTGTTAGCAGGATTCACTATATTATGCATTAAAATGCTTAGCATATTGTTGAGTACAATTTTTAAAATTGATAAATGCCAGTTATATTTGACTGCAAAGAAAATGAAAAGGAGCTTTGGTTATATGCATTCCTCATATACTACAGTAATAGCAAAGACGTCTCTGTCTCACTATCAGGGATGAAACGTGTGTGTTAATGGTAAACTCATATCCTGAGTTTATATTGACATGGACAATGGAGATCCTTTAAGTGCTAGGGAGATGCACAAGAGAAAAATACATGCCTTTCATGGAGAAAAACGAGAAAAAGAGAGGGGCGTGGTTTTGAGCTCAGCCTGTGGGTGGGAAAGTAATGCTATGTGAAGAAGGAATCCTGGAAAACTGAAAAACTTGAGTTGGACTTCAGTGTAGGCAGTGCTTCTCACCCATTCTGTCAATCATGCGTGATGGATGACTGACTGGATCACACCATTATTATTGAGACTAAGTTTTCTGTTCTTTACTTGAAACACTCCCAAGTGAAAAACAGCAACAACACACACACCTCATTTATATACCCCAATGAGAAAACCAGGTAGATTTTCCCAACGGTGAATGCTTTTGACTAACATACTTCTAAATGTAAAAACATCTTTGTTGTGCACCCTAAGAGCTGGTGTGGTGACTGTTCCATTAACTAAAGGTCACAGTCAAACAGTGTGTCCTCTGTAATATGAGCAATATGAAGTATATGTACAATGTACAGTATATGTACAATAGAAGGATCTGCTCGGTACCTGTGGAATATCTGGTCCCATCTCCAAGTATCTGTATGTACTATAGCAGGATGTTTAGGGAAGGCCTCTCCTATGCCAGGCTGGGCCAGTCTCCAAGCATCCTCACCTACAGCATAAGAGCTTCTTGTGGTGTGATGGGCTGCCTTAGATGGATTCACTCATTTCTTTTGTACCCGACCAAGGTACACAGGGAAGCTGCAGGTGTCAGCCACTCGCTGCTATTCTGGGAAACAGAAAACATGAGTTCCTCTCCTCCAGGATTTCCAGGCCAATGGCAGAGACAGCATATTCACAAATGAATGCGCCCTGGATTTGTGCACAAGCATCCAGGAATTTGGGCAGAGAGGTAGTCTAACACCCTCAGAGCCTTGTTTCTTTCTGAGGGGGCTGCATTCCTGCCAGGAGCTGTGTAAGGCTCAGGGACACTGCTTTTATCTTTCCATATTCAGCAAGGTGAGCTTCTCCTCTATACGGAGAAATGCCACAGTAAAGTCTAGTGTGGGCTTTTCCGGGCTCTTCCAAAAGAGTTACCTCCTTAGAGCAGCCTACGGCTGTGAGCATCTTTTCCTTTCTTTGGCTGACTTTCTAAAACTGCACTAAGCAGTACTTAAACAGAATTGAATTCTATTAAAAGCCTATACATTTTCGTTATGCTGAACTATATAGTGGCTTGTGATTACACTTTGCCTTTGAGATTACTAAATATTCAAACTTCCTAAACATCAAGCCTCTTGCCACCTCAGAGAAAAGAACTTTCCATGATTCGCTCAACTTCCATCCCTCTGGGTAATATACATATTGTCAGAAGTTGAAAAAGTGGATTAAAATTTTGAACAAAAAGCAAATTCAGCTCTTCAGGTCTTTTCATGAAAAATACCCAAGAGCTGTTTATTTTAAATAACAATATTACTCTCAAATGCAAACACATAAAAATAAGCAGATTCAAGGGGACTCTGGAAACTCCTTTAGTTTCTCTAATCCTATTTGTCCTTGACTGGAAAGTGGAGCTAACCTACTTATAGGAAGTGCAAATCAAAGGACGTGACATTGATGGAAAGGCCTAATTTAGCATAAGAGGCACAGTGGATACTAAAACTAAACAAAAGCAGGGAGTTTCCACCCCTTCTGGTGGGCTGAAGACTTTCAAGCTTTAGTGAAACTTCTAATACAGGAAAATTCCAGCCATTTCTGCCTTTGCATGGCACAGGGAACAAGCTGATCAAGTTATAGACATTCAAACATCATGGCAAGTTTGAGTGACTTCATTGAGAACTCTTTCTAATTCTCATGGAATAGTCTATCTCTGAATATAACGGTTGTATGATGCTGGAGGTGGTGCTAATAATGTTGGTGGTGCTGATGATAGTTGTCATGGTGATGAGGAAGGAGGAGGTGATGATGCTGCTGATGATAGTCATGCTGATGGTCTTGGTGATGAGGATTGAGGAGGTGATGCTGGTAGTGATCATGGTGATAACAATGATAAGAACAGTATTTTAGAGTGTTCATTCTTAGTTGGACAATATTTTAGGATTGTGTACATTCACTTTTTTAAATCTTGCAGTAATATGGAATAATACAGCAAGGAACTGTAACCCTCAATACATCATTATCACCACCTCAGGTTTTTAATGTCTTCACTAAGTTGCCAGCTGATTGAGAAATTTCCCTACGTTCCACAGATGAGATGTTAGGCGAATGAAAAGCTGGGGTCTGAACTCAAGTAACTGATAAAAATCTGTGATCCTACCTACTTTGTATTTGGAACACAGAAGAAAAAAATGAGGACCTAAATTCCAGTTTAGACCCGGGCATGTTATTATATGTTGACAACTTAGAAAACGATACTAAAAAAACAACTCTGAAAAACATCTTAAAATAATTCTGAAGTATTTTTAATCAAGGAAAACTGTGTACCCCAAATATAAAGTAGAGTTTCATCGTACCCACTGTAATTGAAGCAAATGCCTTTGGTCTGCAGATGCAGTGACTGAGCTGCCTCTTCCCTTCATCTTGGCCTCTGAGTTTCTGGAGAGTAGTGGAGCTCTAAGCTGAGATATTTTAAGACTCAGTGATCTATAATTCCTGCCTCTATTCCCCTCCACCATGTCTCTTTCCAAGTACAGTAAAAGACTTCCTTTCCTCACTGTACCTGGCTGCCATACAAATGAAACTACCTATACACTTTGAGGTCTTTTAGATAGGCCCATTGGAGGGCTAGCCCAACTTCACCATTCGATGTCCCCACTTAGCTGGAAGAAGCCAGCTAAGCCATGACCCAATTCTACCCCATCAACTAGGATTACCCCTTCAGAAGGGAGAATCTTAGAGTAGCATAAAGTTCCATTAAGGGAAAGTTCCTTCTGCTTAAGAGAATGGAATCTCTGGCCCGGGTGAGACTAACAATCCAGTTGGTCCAGGTCAATCACCTGGCCAAAGAACCAAACCTAGGTAGGCAGGCTCACAGGAAGCCATGCTAAAGGTATGAGCTGAATCACTTTGAGTTTAATAGGAGACTGTACTTTTGCCTCCCAGAACCCCAGCTCACGAGGGCAGTCACTGTGAGCCACTGCGAGGCCCAGCCAGGTCTGCCCACCCTCCTGAAGCCTGAGGTGGAAAGACACAACTTTCCCTTTCTCTGTCTCTTTTTATTTAGATGTTACCCAGAATCTAGGTATGTGTTTCTGATATTTTGGGCTTCTTTACTTTTTCTCCAAAGTCCCCCTCCCCACCATGTTGCTCCCTGAAGTCGACACTGGCTTAAACAGTACGGCATCCTTCCTCTGTACTTCTGTCCTCCACCTCCAGGCAGTCGCTGAGACTGATAGCTCGCCTGCCCTGGGAGTTTTACTTTTCAACTCTAAAATTGTCCTTGAGCTTAAAAATAAAACAGTATTGGGCTTTAGAACGGCTTACAAGTTACTGAATAATGAGGCTTAACAATTTCATGGGGACAAGAGATGGTGGTACGAGCTGTACAAGTTCGGATTCTAGAAATTCTGGGAATGTGAAGACAGTTAAAAATGTCTGACAGTGTCCCGTATCCTTGCCACCGTGTCCTCACAGAACCCCTTTCTAGCTTGTGCTTGGCAGTTATCAGTGAGGAAGAGCCCAATATGACATGAAGCCACCCTTGGCATTGTTGGGTTTGTTGTCTGCAGAACTGAAATCTGCCTAGCAGCCAATTATGCTCCACAAGAAGTCCATTGTTAACAAATTGATTAAAGCGACATAAAGCAATAGAGGAGGTATCACAGTAAGGACAAAAACTCTGTCCAGGGTCAACTAATTTCTAAACGAGGCAGAAAGCACATTCAGTTTCCCTTAATGTAATGCATTCTGGATGGTGCAGCGGGTCCTAGCAGGGCGTGCTCACAAGTTCTGGTCCTTTCATGGGTTCTGCAACTTCCTCTGCTATCGGTCAACCCAGAACGTGCTGAGCTGAACAGGAAATGGGCAATATTGTGTTTCAGAGGACACCACAGGGGAATGAGGATTCTTTTTCCCTGTTCTCACAGCTAAAACCGCAGTAGAATCCTGGATCCAACTCACAGGCAAGCACTTGTCCTGTTGGGTTTCGATTAGATGTTCGCAACTGTTTCCAGCCTAGAAGACCTTGTGTACTAGGATAAAATATATTTTCATCTAAGATGGCTTTATTTTTCCTTTGAAAATACAGCACTACATGTATGGCAAATTCTGGGAAGTTAAATATAGGTTTTATAAAGGCTTTTTCAGATTTATTAGATAGATAGATAGATAGATAGATAGATAGATAGATAGATAGATAGATAGATAGATAGATATCATATATGTTGGATACCCATGAAAGCCAGAAGAGGGCATTTGATCCCTGGAACTGTTATTACATATATATTAGCTGTCATATGGGTGTTGGGATTCAAACTCTGGTCCTCTGGAAGAGCAGTCAGTACTCATAACTACTCAACCATCTCTCTAGCCTCAAATAATGCAATTTTTGTAACAATTGGCTCGACACAAATTCTGTGTGAGATGTATGCAGCCACACATGCTACAATTGAGGTTGCTGTTTTCTGTGTCAATCTTTTTCAGGTCCTGTGACTGTAACTATCCGTCCTGTGGTTTCATGAGTACACCAGTGATGTCCTGTACTAAAGACAACATTTCACAACACTGGTTGTATCCTTCAGTTCCTAAATTCTTTTTGCCTCCTCTTCCACAATAGGGCTGGGAGTTCACACTCCACTCCATATTAAAGAGTCACTGGCAGCTTATAGACGCTCGGCCAAGGGAATCATTCTCTTTGGGGGTGTGGTCACTTGTAGATCACGCATATTCCAGTGGATAGCTCCATGACCATGTATATATGAGTAGCATTAAATTGACTTAGTGAGTTATAAAATAAAATAAAAAGGCATGAAGTTGGAAGGGGGTATGTCAGGAGAGATCTAGGGGGAGCTCAAGAGGGAACTGGGAAATAGATATGATACCTCATTGTATACATATATGAAATTCTCAGCAAATAAATTAAGAAAAAAACCCCAAAGGTTAAATTCTTGTATTCTTGAGGTTCCATTGTCATAATAGAACCACTTGTTTGCACAGATACTGTAAGACTTTAACCAGTGTATTTCACAGTCAAGAACAAAGCCTGGCACATAGTAGGTCATCTTTAAATCTCTGTCCAATAGATGAACATCATTTTCGCAAATAACTGCTCAGTTACTTTTTCTAGAAATCCTGTCCTTATTAAGGGTTCATTTGTTAAAGCAAGTGGTCCCTGAGAGCCGCTGTGTGAGTATAAAATGCCCTAATGAGCTATGGAGGCCAGCCTTCAAAGATGATAAGGAAATTCTAACAGGAGAAGCACAATGCATCACATTAAATCACACCCCCCCCCGAAAGTTCATTCCTAGGGGTTCATTTCAATAAAAGTCTCCCTTTGGACCAGAAGTCAATTCCTCTACTCTGGGAAATGGGAATGGGTATGGCAGTAATGGAGCTTGAGGCTTTTCATCTTCCCGAGTCATTAACATACAAATCATGTTGGAGAGCCCTCATACAGGTCTCTGGCACAGTGGGACCAACACAGCACTCACATCCGTCGGTGCTCTTCACTTCCATGTGCACCAGGTCTGCCTCCTTATCCAGTCCGGACACCGACCTGGGGAAGAAAGGGAGAAACAGGATGAGTGAAGCCATGGGAAGTCCCAGAAGTGTGAATGGTTTTAGAGACTGTCACCTGCAGTGGTCACAACACATGTAGACATCAATCTTAGAGCGGTGTAGTTGAATCAATGCCTCTTGAAAAAGAGTCTAAGTCTGAATCTCTGTCCTTGACCCGTCTACCACTTTGTACCTTCTAAGAGATTTTTTTTCTTGATTCTCCCTTCATCATCATCTTCTCAATCATAACATTTTCCCCCTTGTCCTAGGAATTGAAGGTAGAGCCCTGTGCTTGCTCATGACAGGCAGGCAACCCATGACACTCCTGAATAGCCACATTCTTGCTAGACCTGTGTATTACACATAAAACCCCATTTTCCTGCCCTGTTCTGTTTGCCTCAAGGCCTGCCCACCCCCTACCATCTGATTCTGCCTGCCCTTCTTTCTTCTTTTTTTTGCAAACAAAAGTGGTTTTGGGTTTTGGGGGGTTTTTTGTTTGTTTGTTTGTTTGTTTGTTTTTTGGCTCAAAAGATATGATGACCAGGATGTAGTGGCATTTTATTTGTATTTTAATACATAAAACTTGCCTGAAGATCAGAGAGTAAAACAGTCCCACTGCTCAGCCTTACAGACCAGGAGTGGGGACACACACCTTTAATCCCAGTAGCCACACTAGTTGCCATAGAAACTGGGTAGTACTTGCCTTTAATCCCAGTGATGCACACCTTTAATCCCAGGCCCAGAAAAGATTATAAAATGGCAGGAGACAGCTTACAGTCTCAGTCTCATTCTGAGATTCCTGGAGGCAGAATCGCCATTTTTGGACTGAGGTTCAGGTAAGGGTCAGCTCACTGCTTTGCTTTTCTGGTCTTTAGGCTGAATCCTAATATCAATCTGAGTTTTTATTAATCATGCTTCACCAGCATAAAAAATTATTCTGGTTAGTAGGTTGAGAGAAATCTCTCTTGCCAGTAGCTAGAAGCATGTCAGTTAAGAGTCTGTATTGCTGGACATTTGGGATATTTGGTCACACTTTGAAAGCCTCAGACTGCATTAATAAAGTCAACCTTGTGTCCGGGGGCGGAGCCATCAACTAGTTGACAGGGATTAGCCATAGAGAGTATGAAGGAGGCAGAAAGATGAATAGAGAGATGCACAGAAAGGAGTGGGGAGGGACTTAGAAATTCCACAGTCTTTTTAGGCTTAGGACGCATGGAGAGATGCTCTCTTTCTGGATCTCCGGCCAAAAAGGAAGGCCAGCTGGTTGCTTCTCAGCCCCTCTGAGCTAGCAGATTTTCATCCCAACATCTGACTCCCGAGTCTTTACTACTAAATAGAATGATAGAGACTTAGTTAAGAACTACATTCGGTGCCAGTGGTAGGGCCAGTGCTGAAGGGACTGAAGTCCCACCAGGCTTGACATATCAGGGGACTGAAGACAGTAGTTAAAATATCTTTAGAATCAGGTGCAGCAGCTGTGCTGGAGATGAAACAAGTCTGTATGGACGCTCTTTACAGACCCTTCTCAGGGGATACCTGGGCAACCGCCTCCTGCCTTAGATGTCCAGGCCAGTAGGAGACACAGAAACCAAGCTGCAAGGATCAAGACACACTGAAACACGCATGCACAGAGGAGCACAGAAGCATGTCTCCAGTATGTTCTAACTCACAGGATCTGCAGGACATGACCATCACAGGTGACATTTCTAGGAAGAGCTCCACTGCTGGTCTTATCAATGGCTCTATTCGGTGATAGCTGGCGAGCTCCCAGTTCAAACATCTCAAGAGTTCTCATTTTTTTCAGGCTTAGCAAGTAAGAAAAGTGAGCTAGGAAGCGATTGTTGGCTAATAGACAGATTTTCTAGCTGATATTGAGATAGTAAGAGAAGCAGAAAACACGACAGACAGACAGACCTAAAACTCAAAAGTTCATCTTGACATCACTAAACCCCAGGCTTCCCAACAGCCCTGGGAGTCACTGAATTCCAGCTTCATTAGCTGTCTGACATCCACAACGAGGGCTGCGATGGTGACAAAAAGATGCGGGGACTTTGATGACCCACAGTCTTGGTTTGCAAATGACATAAATTAGAGAAAATTAAATTATTTTTGTTGATTTAAATACAACAATCATGTCTTAGAAGGCCAAACTCCAGTTTTCTGAAACATTTACTGCTGTGAAATATTTCTTTTTCCCCCAAAGCTAAACAACGTAACGGGCTGCTCCCCCACTGACAGATGCTATACTCCTTTATTGTTGTGATTGTTGTTTTAGTTACCTCATTGGATCCTAACAGTATGTCTCGAATGTAAGTACCCGCAGACATCGTGTCTCATTATTTGACTGGAGGGGAAACTGAGGCATGGAGAACTTCCTCATCTCAGATCACGTAAGGAACAGGTCAGAAGTTGAAAGATGGCCTTACTTCTGTAAGGGCCATTCCAATGGGCTATTTACCTCTTCCCTAGCTAGTCCTGTGCCCCTTCTCCTGACAAGTCCCCACTCCTTCCCAATCTACCTGGCCAAAACTCACAGCAGCCCTTCCTTTTCTGCTTAAGGAACAGGTCTCTCTCTGTTCTAGCAGCATTCAGGCCCCAGTGGTTCAACAAACTGGCCACTCACGAGCACTCCAGTAGAGTTCAGAAACTCACATGAGGCTTCCTGCCTAGATCGGTGAAGTCAAAATCAATGAGAGTAGATCTACAAAATCAGAGTTCATTTGTTTTGTTTTTTTAAAGCACCCAGAGGATTTCCCCAGGTAACCATTCTGGAACACCCTAGAGCCCTAAATAAGGTTCTTTGGAACAACCTTAGTTATGATCCCCAGGTCCAAATCCAGTACAAACTTCCAGGGCCTGCTTTGGCTGTACATCAGCATTAGTCTCGGGGGGCTCAGCTTGACACAGTCGACATCTATTCGTAAGCAGTTCTGCAGGAGTGGGGTCTGCACTGTGCTTTGCAGACTGTTTACAGCATTTCTAGCCTCTACTAGACACAGCAGCATCTTTGCAGTTGTGACAACCAAGAAATGATTCTAGATTACGTGAACATCTCCTGGTGGGAGATAAACTCACTCCTAGTGGAAAGTCCCTGCCTTCGCTAAACACACTTCATTGCTGCTTGGACTCTGTGGCACCCCTGCTCACAAGGCAGCAAAACTAGCCTCTCAGATCTGCATTTCCTCACCTGGTGCAAACAGTAGTGCTTCAGCAAAGCCTTGTAAACTACTGTGATTTTGGAGCACGGCATCTCACCAGGAAATTAGCTTATACCAAACAGACACCATCAGGCCCCTATCCTTAGAGCTCCAAGCCCCACTCTGGAAACTCAATGTAAACTATATTCCAACAACAACAACCAAAAACCCAACAAAGTAAACATATCCAATGAGGTCTGTTGGGGGCTGAGGGAGGGTGGCTGAGCAAGGGATGCTTGTGTGGCAATGTGTAGGGACGTGCACGATAACAATGACAAATGCTAATGAGTGCAGAGAACATTCAGTATCGGGCTTTGCGTTTGGTATTCATAAGCATTATCTTAATTAATCGTTGCAATGAGTTTTTAAAGAAAGTATCATTCATCTAATTTTCCTCTGAGGCAAAGAGGATAATAAGAGAGATTAAGTGATGTGCCTGGAGTCACATGGTGATGACAATTCACAGATGCGGAGAGCACGTGTGTCGTGGGCACTATCTTACGCAGAAACACTGGTCTCATTTAACCCTTGTACCAACTCTAGGAGTTGGGAATCGATCTTCTCTGTTTAAAGATGGCACAATCAGGCATTGAGAACTTAAGCAACTTTCCTCCAGCCATCTTGGAAGCAGCAAGTATGGGGCTCAGGCCAGGCAGGTGGCTTTGAGTCAGAGCTTAACTTCTCCCATAAGCTGCTGCACCTATTTGAGCCCAGCCACTTCTCCTAGAGTAGCTGCTCTCAACCTGTGGATTGTGGAATGACCCTTTCACAGGGGTCACCTAAGACCATCAGAAAACACAGATATTTACATTATAATTTACAATAGTAGAAAAATTACAGTTATGAAGTAGCAATGAAAAGAATTATATGGTTGGGGTCACCATAACATGAGAAAATGTATTAAAGGGTCACAGCACTAGGAAGGTTAAGAACCATTGTCCTAGAGTCAAGATTTTATCCAACATGTCCCTGTCCACAAATAGAAATTCTACATAAAGCAGCATTGTGGCGATATTCTGTCATGTCTCTCATCTTACCAAACATTGTGTTTCTCGGAGTAGGACTCTCTCATACTGATAATACTCCCTAAGAAAGGAATGTCAGAAATACAGAAACAGAGCAAATAGGTCAATGTAAAGGGTAGCGGTATAGTGAGTGATTTTTGAAGTGAAAGAAGAGTGGACGGGAAGCATATTTGTGAACTGGCTTCCCTCTCGATGTCTGTGAGGATGGAGAGGTCTTCAGTGGATGAGAGCAGCAGCGGTGCTTGGGGCAATGGGAGATGGATGACAGGCGTGTGCACTCAGATGTCAACCGGGTGAATAAATGATCCTGGGATTTCTTCCACCTCCAGCATCCAAATTCCTGTATCTTCTGGGACTAACATTACAAAAACAGACCAAGGCCAATATTCACGCCAGAACAGACCACAAGAAAAATAACACTCTGTCTTTGTCGGCTTTTTGTCACATGACAAGAAAAACAGCCTAAAGGAAGATTTTGACTTATAGTTTCAATCTGTTCTTAGCTGCTCCATTGCTAAGCCTGTGGTGACAGAGCATCATGACGAAGAAATTCCTTGTCATAGTAGAGTTCTTCTTAGCTCTTAGCGGCTGGGCAACAGACAGAGAGAAGAGGTCTGAAGATAAGATATGCCATCCCAAGGCACAATCCAAGTGAAGTTCTTTCTCCAACTAAGCTCCATGCCTTAAAGTCCATCCAGCTCTCAATTCGTTAGTCACCTATTAGATGCCCACCTGTTCCAGTCAAGTCTTCAACTCAGGAGCTGGCAGAGGTCCTTTACAGATTGATCCAAATCAAATCACACTCCCTGTTATTAGTCTGCCACAGGGAAAAGTCTAAGAATCTCACTGAAACTGCATGGAAAAAAAATTCTTGGGAGCATCAGGTGGGAAAGTAGAACTGTGCCAGGATACATTACTACTATCACCCTGTAAACATGCCATCAATAGTAACTGTATTTAACTATGTTGTATTTCTGCTTTTAATTAAGATACTTTAAAGCAAAAGTCCACGAAACAAAATAGAATTCGGATATTGTAATCACATACAATCTGGTAAAAAGCCTTTATGAAGTTTTAAATTCCTCAACCATGAATTCGTCTGCCATGCAGCTCTCCTGAAACATAACAACCACAACTGGGAAAACTATTTTTTTTAAGTAGGCCTTGTCAGCCTTCATCAAGAAGGATTCTTCCTCTCTTTGCTATCAGCTCCCTAGAACATTATGCGCATCTGTGCCAATAGGGATCTTTAGTTTCCACTTCTATAAATAAAAGGAACACAACACTAAATTCATGGAGTCATGGAGGTGAGCCTGGCTAAGCAGCTTAAAACCTAGCTGATGTATGGAAATGACTCTATTTTAGCTAACATTAATTTATGTGAAGAACAAGATAAACTAAGATGCCCTCTCTCCCACTGTTCTCTCTCCCCTTTTTTCAATCCTACATTTGTTTGGCTGCCTAATAAGTCAACCAGGAGAAACCACTCTATCAGATGGTTCAGCTGAGGTGCTCTCTGTCCATGCAGATGGATCATCTGATTCCAGTCTCTGGAAAATGACTTTTCATGAGGGCTCTTTAATAAGATACAAGTGTTCTCCTTGGGTTAACAGGTCACGGCAGTATAAGCTTAAGTTGCCTTTGCATCCTTATCAGACAGGGTCATTGACCTCAGATTTTATTGTTGAATAATCTACCGACGGATTCAACCGCAGTGTTTGTCATAGGGGAAATCATCAGTATGGTTTTGTTCAGTGAGTGACGCAATTCCAGTGAGACAACCTCCGTAAGACCCTGCCTGATGCATTCTTTAATTTCCAAACAAACTTAGTCCAAAAGTAGACCCCGCTCTCCCGTGCTCGAGAGATCTATCTGCCTTGTGTGTCACTCACATTATTCTAAGAAAGGGAAGATTTTAAAAAAAAACATATAAAAACAAAAACCTAGTCAGAGCTGCATAACATGTGAAGCGGTTTCCTTTCAGGATAATTTGGCATTAATCTGATAACAATTGATGAGCCCAGCGATGACATGGAAGATCAAGCGACATGCTGAAGGGAAGGACAGTGATTGTTCTTCCAAACTGGAAGCCTTTTCAAGTTATGAAAAAAGACCAAGGACACAAGAACAAAGGGAACTAGGGAGCCACAGTCAAACCTCCAGAGAAGACAGGGAACTCGGCCCCTAGAACCTACACTCAGACATGACTGATAGGAGACCGGCAAGAAGGGCACACGCCTGGCAGCTTATTTTTAGCAACAGCACTCTGTGAGCACAGTCTTCATGTCTGCTCACATAAAGTAGGTCAGACAGGAACATCTCAGGATCCATGACAGCTCACCTCAACAGGACAGTCCTCAGGAGAGCTGGACACAGCAACTTTGAGACATCTCGGTCTAATCCAGCCCCTCATTTCGCAGGTCAAACAGCAGCCTGTGGTTTGTATCCAATTTGGAACTCCACTCCTAGCCTTTTCATAGAACACTTGGCCCTCAGGAAAGAATGGTGGGCCATGAGCCTAGGTTTTCTTTCTCTTTCTTTCTTTCTTTCTTTCTTTCTTTCTTTCTTTCTTTCTTTCTTTCTTTCTTTCTTTCTTTTTTTGTCTATGTGGGTATAATTCTAGGGCACACATTTCTCTAGAAATAGAAGAGATACTGGAGGAGAAAACCAAAGCTAAAATACTGATGGGTAAGGTCAGAATACTAATGTTTTACCAACTGATCATCTAGACATTTAAATTACAAAATCATTCCATGAAGAGTATCATAAGTGATAAATTATAATTGCAGACATGAATGGGGTCAATGATGTTTTGATATATGTGCACAATATGCAATTATTTAAATCAAGTTAATTAGCATATGCATACACTTGTCTTTTTTCCTTTGTGGTCAGACATTTAAAATTATTTCCTATTTTGTAATGTATATTATTAAGAGTTGTCACCTTCCAGGCCTGAACTTATCTCTTAAATCCATACCACAACTTCCTCTCCCAGGCTCTCTACTGGGAATACAAATTCCACTACAGGCTCCAGAGTTGCTCTTTTGGATTAGCTCAGTGTCTACGTCCCATGTAAGCTCTGTGTACTGCCTTTACATTAGAATTTCTGAGGGAACTGTGTAACAACGCCAAAGCAATGTCCCTACCCCGGGGATGCTGGTTTAGCCAAACAGGTGCAACAACTTTTCCTTCCCGATTCTCACAGCAGCTGTACCATACAAGGTACTGCTGTTCTGAGCATTAGAACAGGGATGCTTGGGTGTACCTGTAGCAGGTCTTACCCAGGAGGTTGACACAGGGCCCAAGAACTTTCATTTTTAGGACATACGTAGAGAACGTGATGATGATAATATGATGTACACTGTCAAGAGCACTAAGCTGGCCAACACGGGGGCCAGGAGCTTGGAATGAACAGAGGTGAGAACCTCTCATTAGAGCCCCGAACTCAGCTTTGGGTTGTGAAGGTCTTTCCCTTCCATGTATCAGTGATGCAGGTAAGAGCATACATTCAGATGTCAACCCAGGCTGAAGTCTTGGTCACAGAACCTCCTAGCTGTGGAATCACAGACACTATATCTTATCTTCTTCCTGACTCAATTGTTTTATTAAACCATGGTGGGATTAATAATAATTATTATTATATGTTACATAATAATATCATCTCCATTGCTACATATTATATAATGTGCTATTATATTATAACTAATATTATTGTCATTTTTAGGATGGAGAGACAGTTAAGTTGGTAAAGTGCCCACCACCTACTTAAGCATAAGTTTGATCCTCAGAATCCAGGTAAAAACTGGGTGTGGAGACACATGCACATAATCCCAGTGTTGAGAATGGAGGGACAGGTGGATCCCTGGAGCTCACTGGCCAGCCAGTCTATTCTAGTCCTGTGTCCAAACCCAAACAAACAAGAAAAGGCACATGACCTTCATGAGGCATGACCGAGGTTGATCTCTGGCCTCCACAGACTACATACATGTGCACACAGCTGCACACACACTGACACACACTTGCGTGCCCACAGCCACACATAAACAGAAAACAATACCCTTATGAAAAATAAGCATGTAAAATACTTTGAAGAGGGAGGCTTGTGTTAGCAGTGTTCACTGGTCAGTGCTTTCTGCTAAAGTACCCCTGTCATATCCATTGCAATTAGTAGACTATTGTGCCAGGATGTCTACATTTTAAAATATATCAGCTCAGTCTTTAATCAGACTTAGAGCTCAACAGAGAAATTTTCCTTTTTTTTTTTTTTCAGATGGGCAATGGAGATTTTTGAATGTTCAGCTACTCATCCGTTGATAGGATACGAAGAGAAGAAGGGAGCTGGCTTCAAACCCAGTCTTCCTCTGCTGTGCTCCGTGTTGTCCTCCTTCATGATACTCTCCGCAAAGACAGCCTCTACGCTGACAAAACCATGTTTTCCAGTAGTGCACAGCACAGTATCTTGTACTGCATTTAGTAAGTATCTATTGAGTAGATAAATATACATGAGTAATAACTGCCTGGCAATATGTTTGGAATGACTGTTGAAAACAATTCTGTAACACAATTAAACAGACTTCCCTCAATTAATCCTTACACAATGCAGTGAATGAAGTCTTCATTTTCAATCAATATGATGCGATTTCCCCTGTTTATCCTCCAAGCCATATCGGGTCTGAGGAACATCATCCTCTGTGACTTGCTTGACAAATGCGACCATGCTGTGGAAATGCCAGGCTAATGCCACCTCGGGGGCTCCCTCAGCTGAATGAACATGGCTCCTCTAGCAGACACTCTGAGGTCACAATTAGTTTTCTGCCTTGGCCAGTCTCATGCTTGCTTGTTCTAGATTAACAGAACTTTAGGTGCTGACACCCACACCCACTTCTGCATGATACATATATGTTCTCTGTCTGCTCTAAGGCTAGAACTCCTTCCTACCTGGAGCACACAATCTTTCTCTAGACTTCAGAATCGGATTGAGAGATGAAAACCATGTGCCATGACACAGAGGAATTTGTCTTGAAAGTATTAAATTTAGAAAAGAAGAAAGCAGGAGAAGAGTATTCTATACGGTATTTAAGGAGGAGGGTTTTTCTTGGGTTCTAACTGCATTTCTTATCTGGAATACTAATTCTCTCTCTCTCTCTCTCTCTCTCTCTCTCTCTCTCTCTCTCTCTTTCTCCTCCCTCCTATCCTCTCTCTCCCTCCTCCATCCTGTGACCTCTTTCCTTCTCTCCTTCTTTCAGACACAGATCCATTCTCCAAAAAGATTGCTCAGTGTATCTTCAAGGCCTTCCTATGATCCTTGGGTAGCTATCTATTGCAGGCTTGCAGCTCTCTGATCAAGGGTGCTCAGAAGATACGTATAAATTTTGGGCTGTATGTATGCCCATTAGTGCATTAAATATATAAAATTAGAATTAAAAGTTGATTACTGATTTGAAGTCCTTTTGGTAAATGCCCAAGACTGGTAGTTATCTACTTTTTGTTTGCTTTTTGAGATTTTCCTTCATACAGATTTCCACAGATGCTAGACGAGTTTACAATGGACCATCAAGGTATATAAAGGTTTCCTTTTGTCCATATCAACACTAGAATTTTTTGTTTGTTTCTTTTTTAATGGCTGACATTTTGACTGAAATAAGATGTAATCTCAGTGTAGCTTTGATTTGCAGTTTTCTGATAGCTTGGGACTTTGAATGGCTTTAACAGATATGATTGCACACCAATATTTATTATAATTTTATTCACAATAGCTAGGTAATGAGAGCAGCGTAGGTGCCAGACAATAAAGAATGTTGAAGAAGAGGGTGGAGTCCTCCATCTATAAAGAAGGAATCTCCATGGTCTATGAGAAAATAAATGCAACTAGAGTGAAACATTAAGCAAATTAAGCCAGTCTTAGAAAAATAATGTCTGTTTTCTCTCATTTGTGATTCCTGGGTTTTTTTAATAACAAATAACAATATCTCTCTCTCTCTCTCTCTCTCTCTCTCTCTCTCTTGCACACACACACACACACACACACACACACACACACACACTCAGATAAATGGATGGATGGATAGATGATAGATAGATAGATAGATAGATAGATAGATAGATAGATAGATAGATAGATAGATAGAAGTAAAATCTGTGGTATAAAAGGAGACTGAAGAGAGAAACAGGAGGGTAGAAGAGACTGAGAAAGAGCTCTGCTTCAACGTGCAATATATGCTTCTAAGAAAAAATTTAAATAACTAATGTTTTCATAAAAGATATTGAAATAAAAAAAATCCTCATCTTACACCTCATGTAAATCTCATGTAATAGGCTAAATATTTTCATGAAGCTTTTGTCTAAGATTCATATAAAGACAAAGGTTTATATTGGGTTAAAAATATAATGTAAATCCTACCAATGAGGCACTTAGAAAATATTCATGACCTAATCTAATTTACTTTAATATCTTTTAGGTTCTGGATGGTTACTCGGTGTTTAGAAACAAATCCTTCATCCCAGGGAAGTACATCCATGACGTATCACACTTATCAAGAGGCCATTTCAAAAGACAAACAAGTTCAACTCCGCTGAACCTCAGCGAACCAGAACCAGTGCTATGACATAAATGGCCTGTTATGAACTGAACGTTGGCCCCTGGGATCCCAGGACTGGGCTATGCGGTAACAAGTCAATAAGAACGTCTCTGTGGACTCCTGAAGCACCTTGTTACTAGGAATGCAGCTAGCAAGCCTGTAACTGAGCATTCAGTGTGATGCCAGAGGATGCATCTGTTTATACATAGGATGCTTACAATCTAAGTAACTCCTGTGAGTAGTAACAGATTTCCCAGAAAAATTTTGTTGAATGAAACCACCTACAAAGATCTGTAGCTCACAGAGGACACCTTCACCCATTAAACAGACCACTTTCAATTACTGAGATGGCATCCGTTGCAATAGTCCCTGAACTTAGACAAACAACAGTCAGCATCATTGTTTCTAACCAAATGACTTCAGAACATCCTGTCTCCAATTAAGTGATCCACTCCTATGTCTAGAAAAAGAATTTATGGAGTGATACACTAGGAGCATATTGGGCAGGCAAAGCCCATCAGTAAAAGTGTCAGCATAGAGATTTGGTGTTAGAATGTGCAGGATTAGGCAGAACACGGGGTGATGGGATCCAAGGCTTATGTTGGGAAATGATGTCCCAAAGAAGGGTATCTGGGCAGAAAGCATAAGAAGTCACTCCAGAAAAAGAGTAAGAAAGATCTTGGAGCTACTGCAGTCACCAAGACAGAAATTTATGATTTTTTATATTTATATATTTTCTAAAGTTTTACTACAGATACGTATGGGTACATAGATAGCAAGTTTTATTTACATGTCTATACATAGACAGGTACACATACAAATGCATACTTAGTTTACAGGCTGTGTTTTTAAAATGTATAAAATACTGCCACCTGAAGCATGAATGACTCAGCCAGAAATAACTCACAGAGATGCTGTCACTGCACCAGTCACCAAGCAGCCCTTCATGTCCAGTGTTCAGTCAATGCCCACAAACACTTAACATGGGGGAAAACAAAGAGCAAGAACACAAACTCGGGACGAAGGCAGTGTCCACTGAAATGACCTGAACTCTTCCATGAAAGACCAGGGGAGACATTTATGATATTGGCAATGAAGTCTCTGAATTTGGATGGAGAAAAGGACCACTCTCTGACCCCTAGTGCCACTATCCTGAATCTCTTCAGACTGTATCCCTCTCATTCTCAGCTACCAGATACCTCCATTTGTGTAACACCACAAAGAAAACCAGGGGCAGACGATGTCAAGATGGTCTAAAGCTCACACTGGTAGAGGAAATGGTTGTAAGCAGGCACCTCAGCATCTGGCACACAGCGCCTGCCATTGGGTTGCCACACAGGGTTGAGTCTTCAGAAGTGAGTTACAGATACATTCAAAAAGTCACACAACACAAGTTGAGAGAAACCAGGGATGCTTTCCACATCTGGTCTCTGATGTCTGTAACTTTACAGCTCAGCAGCATCCTGACTGCCGGTCTTTATGCCTGATTGCCATGGACCATCCCCGTCTACCTCCCCTGGGCCTTAACCAAACAAATACATTAGAGAGAAGGGGGACCTCCTGTTGGTGAGGTCTGGATAGCTCACTCACCATCTCAAGGATGTGCAACCATTACCTCTTCAAGGACTGGAAGATACGGAACAGGACCTGGGCTGTTGAAGGAGCTCCTGACAGGTGACACCAGCACTTGGTAGCTTGCGGGTCACAGCCACATCAATGTCTAATTTCAACAAACACTGTTGTTCCCATTACACAGAAGTTCATGCATGAAGCTGAGTCCCTAGAGTCCCTTCGGCAGGTTACCACAGAGCTGGAGCTCATACCTGGCTCTGCACACTAAGCTCGCTGCTCTTGGGGCTGAGCTCTTGAGTCTCCCTCTCAGAGAAACCACAGGCCACATAATTAGATGCAAGGTGCTGTGGTACTAGCTGGAAGTGCTGGAAGTTCTCAGAGAGTTAATTAAAAAGGCAAAGGGCATTAAGGAGACAGCTAGGGAGGGTGGGTGGGGAGGACAGTTTGAGGAAGTTCTACAGAGGGAAGAGCAAAGAAGCAGGTGTATTTATAGACTAATAATGTGCAAAGGGGGAAAATGTGTCGCCTTGGGCGATTCTCATCAAGTTCATGGATGTTGCCAATTACTGTGGTAACGTTTTTAATTGTATCTCAGCTCTAAAGAGAATAAAACCCGAATTTCACAGTCTTTGCCTCAGGACTATTAGGGGCATGCATTCTGGTGCATTATAATAGCGCAGGCATGTTAGCGTGGAATCTGCACTGACAGACCCCTTACAGCTATCGCGGGCTCAGACTGGGGCTAGAATCAGTGGTTGAAAAAAAGGATGTCTGCTGGGAGTCCATTGATACAAGTGTGATTGTAAGACAGCAGAGAACTGTATGAGGGAACGGAGGGGGGCGCCACAGGGAACCCCAGAAAAAAGACAGTAACCACTGCTCCAAATCCAGTGATAACATAAAGGTATCCGTTCAGTGCTTACGAGTCATCTCATGATCAAAGGAGGCCTATGTCAATCATCTTATTTGCTACCTATTTCAACTGACTGGATTATTTAAGTAAAGCCTCTTCTACTCTAGATTGAAGGAAGGTGTTTGCTTGATACGCTCATCCCTTGATAACAGTACTTTTTGGTAACAGCCCTGATATTCAGTACATCTGGGGACAAAGTTAAAAATTCCAACAAGGGATGTACAGCTGTATGTGTATTTTACCATCAAGGAGCTAAAGACTGAAATGGGAAACAATGACTTGCGAGTCACCATTACAAATAAACAACAGCTCAGTCTCCACGAGACAAACGGGGAGGGAGGAAGGTTGGTTGGTGACATGTATCAACCAGCCCCTGGGAGCATGCACCTTATTCTCATTATATCATTTAACACTGGGAAGGAAGCTGTGCAGGATGCATTGCCAGCCCACAAACTAAACACAGAAACAGAGGATGCACTACAGAAGAGATTAAGCGACTGGCTCATCATTCTTCAGGTCACAAAGAAAAGAGGAAAAATTCAAATCACAATTTAACTTTTCAACCACTTCTCTTGACTTCTAGGCATGGCCCTAGTTTACACTATACCCAGAAAATATAACACATGATTGAGAAAGAAAATAAAGATACATTGCTCTCTGATGTCGCAAACACTTCTGTTAGGGAGGACATGGAATCAAATGGTGGTAAAATGTGTTGCTCTACGACGTTTCCCCCCCACACCAAACTCCATCTAGCTCCCTGCTTAGTAGTCATCTCTTGATCTCTGTATCCTGTGGTCTCTCCCTCATGCCTTGTGGCTTGCTTAGGACCAGATAGGTTTGCTTTTGTTATCTAACATCCTAGGCTGTGCAAACAACCACCAGAAGCCTCTAAAGCACCGAGCCCGTCAGTCCACGGAGTGCAAAAACCATTAACTGAAGAAAACAAAGAGCTCTTCAGTAACAAGCTAAGACAACTTGGGAGGAAGAGCACAGTGCGCCACTGCTAAGCAGCTGTGCCCAGTAAGCATGGTCTGCTCACTGCACGCCTTTCCCACATCATTCTCTAAGCAGAGTATACAAAGGTAAAATTGCCGAAGCCCAGAAGCAGTAATTGCTTATGTGCCCCGATATGGAATCTGCAGATAGTTCATGCCACAAGTCTAAGCTTCTAGATTAGAACGTTGACCCGGCTTTTGAGGTCAGTTCTGATTCCCTCCTGCTTCTTCCTCACCTCCACCTTTTTCAGTACATATGAGTAGGAGGTAGTGGTGGACAGTGGCTGAATAAACCACTGTGCTCTCTGGCTACTATGCTCAGAGAGACCTGGGTTTAAATCCTAGCCATACTACTAATGGCTACATAAGCTTCACATGCCCTGACCTCTCAAAGGTTTAAGATACTCACTTCTAAAGAGATAACAATAGCAGCGGTTATTACACGGGGTTGCTGTAGGAATTAAACTAGGTAAGAGTATGGCATTTCTATCATAGGCTAAGGACTACCAAACATATTTTAGCCATGAGTCTTTGTAATCTTCCCCAAAGATTTTCAGTTATTGATACAGACTTCATCACATTTTATTTACTTTTTGTTTTTATTAAGACAAGGCCCTAGCAGGTTTGAGACTCACTATGTAGAGCAGGCTAGCCTCAAACTCACAGAGATTTACCTGTGTCTGCCTCTGGAGTACTAGGATTAAATGTATGTCTGGATCTTCATCCCTTTTTATGAGCATAGACACTGCCGTGTATACATCAACTGGCTAAGGGAATAAAAGGTCAACTCAAAACCTGATAGTCATAGGTAGAGCTCATTAAACTTGCCCTTCATAAAGGTTTTCCACCCAAACCCCAGCATACTACAGAGACAAGCTAAAAAAAAAATCTCAGACCTTGGAAATCAGAGTCCAAGAAGCACTGCACAGCTAGGCCCAGAGAAGCAGCCTCCTGAGACACGATGCTCACACCTGCAGCCAGCGGCCTGGGAAGGGCTGCCTCGGGGAGAGCAAGAAGTCAGACCCTCCGGGAAAATTAAAATTAAAGTGAGCCAGACGCTCCAGAACCCTCCCACGGGAGTCATTCAGCTTAGTCCTGGGCTGGGGCAGGACCACTTAATAGGCTCT
Organism: Microtus ochrogaster; assembly: GCF_000317375.1. NCBI lineage: Eukaryota > Metazoa > Chordata > Mammalia > Rodentia > Cricetidae > Microtus > Microtus ochrogaster. Next base: position 76,344,207 of record NC_022015.1, on the reverse strand, counting down.
TTTTCATCTTTAATTTCTCTGATTCGGAAAGTTTACAAGATCAATTGCTAAGCGAGCAGCGTGAGGAGATGAGACAGCAAGATGCCGAGGGCCCAGAGTCAGCTAATTCCTTAGCTGCTAACTAGAGTCCACGGGGAACCACTTACATAAAGCCTGAGCGCTCCTTGCCCTGCCCCATCACCCCTCCCATCCCAAAGCTGTCCAAATAAGGAATCTGAACTGCAATCCAGCAAGACTAGCATATCAACCTCAAGCTGGCCAGCGCTTGCCAGGAAACTCAGGTAAATTACCATTCTGCCCAGGGTGGGGCTTGAGTTAAGAGTCTTGTCTTATCAATCTTCACGCAAAAAAAAAAAAAAAGAAAAGAAAAAAAGCCGGGCAGTGGTGGCGCACGCCTTTAATCCCAGCACTCGGGAGGCAGAGGCAGGCGGATCTCTGTGAGTTCGAGACCAGCCTGGTCTACAAGAGCTAGTTCCAGGACAGGCTCCAAAGCCACAGAGAAACTCTGTCTCGAAAAAAAAAAAAAATCAATCTTCACGCAAAGGGGCCCAGAGCCCTTTGTCTTCGAAGATTATCCAGTAATGCAGCCCCTTGACCAACTCAACAAGCTCCGCATCTGCATGGGACTTCATCCCATTTCTACTTCCTTCTTAAACCTATGCCCTGGTTTCCTCATCTACAGGAAGGCTGTGCATAAGCTACAAGACTTTCAGCTGCTACACCCGTCACTCACTGCTCAGTAAGCTTGAGTATCTGGATTGAGTATTATGGGAACTCATGGATTCAGAATCAAGGACTAAGAGAAGCTGAACAGACACTATGAATCTTTCGTGCAGCAAGGGGCAGTGGGCCTGTGCCAGGATTAACTTTTGCCGGTGGCTTGTAACTGCCGCATCCCTTAAGAGAGGTATAGGCTTTTTACTTTTGCCTGTCCCTTCGACTCGTGTTTTAAGATCAACCCCCTGCTCCATGCCTGTTTCACAGAATGTGACAGGAAGAACACCAAGTGATTTCTGAAACAGCATGAAAGAGGACAATCTGCCTCTCACGCCAGAGCCTTCCCAGCCCAGACGGAGAACAGCTCCCATCCATTGCTCTGGAGGATGCAAGCCGTAGGAAGCCTCAATTTCCATAGCAGGACGCTAGCTTCTCTTCACCATCATTGTCTGCATGTTTTCCTTAACGATGGAAGAATTAAACCGAACTGATTCTGAACAGTTGGCTCTGGGGGATTCTGGAAAGCCGGAGAAGGAAGTTTTCAATTTGCTCGCTTGCCGAGAATGAATTCTGCCTCATCTAACTCTTGACAAATTGCCATTTTTAAAGGGTTTGTTAATTTCCAGCGAGCAAATGGCACATCAGACATCTTGTTTATTCAGCAGATGCTCCTGAACCAAACAAATGGTTCTTGTTTAACAAACAGGGAAACATCCTGTCAGCTTTGCTGAGACCATCCTATCTGATTATCTAGGGAGGATCCCGGGGATCACAGGGAAAATAGGTGTCTCCTTCCACGCAGAGTTCTCAAAGGGGACATTAGTTCCACTGAAAGGGTCGATGTAATAATGCTCCTCATTCATAGGCTGAGAAGCAACTCTCGGCACAAACCCCATGTGTAGAGAAGTCATACAGCTCTGATTCAGGCATACTTGTGCCAGTAAACCTCCTAGGAACTGAACTTGACATCCACTTCAAAGAAGACACCTGAGACACAGGGGCTGTCCACAGCCATGAATGAATCCCAGCTTTGGCTTCAGCTTAGGCTGGACCCTGGCTCTGCCACTTCCTGTGTAAACTGGAATTGGTTATTTAATCACACTCAACCTCGATGAAAATAAAGGCTCCCTCAAAGCATGACAGGCAGCAATGCCGATGATAGTGATGTATGTTCAGCCTCCTAATCCTGACTATTTCAGAGGATTTTAAATAGCACTGAACCCACGAATGAGCCCCAGGAGCGGAGAGTCGGGGCCTGGGGAGGAACCCGATCCTATGTCCTCCATTATCGGCAAAGCATCAATGTGACATGTTTGATAAATGCGATGGCTCAGTGATTCCAGATGGAAATAAAACCCAACCAGACAGTGGAGCCTTCTAAGCCTCAAAAAGACAGTCTAACACGAGTGAGCTCAAAGAGCTAGCTGGTCTGAAGGATGCTCTGGGACACTAGGGCTCGGGAAGAGGGAAAGAGGCCAGCTTGCCCAGGAGCACTTGAGGACACACACCCAGAGACAATGGCTGACCTCTGTCAAGTCTGAGTGCGTGATGATAAATCCATCTGCTCATGGCTACAACATAAAACTATGTATTAATTATAGGAATAACAGCATTCCCAGGCCTCCCTGCTGGACTGGCTCGCAGAGAACTACCTTGGAACAACTTGTAACTCGCCAGAGAATTAATTTGCTCCACACTTGGGAAAGCTGCAAAGCGGAGTCAACCCCAGCTGAGCACAGCAGGGTCATGTATCGCCTGAAGGAGCTGCAGACTTATCTCAGCTGGTGGAAAGGCTGCAGAGGTCCCCCAGGCACGGTTAGTTTTAGGATGGAATCCTCCCAGCTGCCCTTTAAGGCAGATATCATTGTTATCAGTATTAGGCAATCCAGCTCAGAAAATCTGCTCACAATACTAGAGACTTAATAGGTTTGGGCAATGGGGTGTCTGTCTCCTTGAACTTGCTCTTAGCCCTCTGAAATGTATGAGAGGGGATCCTGGGAATTTCAAAGATAAAGTTTGGTCTTTTTGTTTGTTTGTTTTGCACAACTTAAAAGATACTAAACTGGTTTTCTGGAATTATCCCAAATTGCATGATGCCCTTGCAGCCCTACCCTGTCAAGGAGAAGCCTGACTGAGGTCCTGGTGACGGACAGTCTCAGTGCCTTTGGCAAGTGCCAAAAGTGCCTGAAGACAAGAGGCTCAGTAGATATCTGTGAGTTTGCCATGCTGCTTCAGAAATCTGGCATTAGAAGATGTCCATTTCACCATAAAGGGGTTGTAAATCTATTTGGGGGGGTAGTATTTTTCAGCTGTGACTCCCTGAAAAATCCATGCTAGACACCATTCCATTTAAGAGGACCATGGGCTGAGGAGAGACCTGTTGACTGACATATACAAAGCTGAGTTCAAATCCCCAGAACCCCTGTTTTTGTGTTCGTTTTTTAATAGTAAGTAAAAAAAGCCAGATAGTAGTAATGTGATCCTGTAACCCTAGAGATGAGGGCAGCAGAGGGAGAAAAATTCTTGAAGCTTATTGGCTAGGAAGCCTAGGTAAGAGATGAGCTTCAGGTTTAGCAAGAGGTCGTATGTTAAAAAGCAAAGTTTCATAGGATCAGAGAAAGAAAGCCAAGGTCTACCTTGGGGTTCCCTCCCCAGACTCATGCACGTCTGTACGTAAGTATACACATTCTCACTATCAAGTATGCATCCTACACACACAGCTCAAAAACACAGATGGTTGAGTCTGAGCAAAATCTCACAGAATCTTTAATGAAAAGGCAGAACAATGGCTCATATTCACCAGATCTCACTGTGGTCAGTAGGGGAGACAGGGAAGCTGGAGGCCCACTCGTGGCCATTGCATTGATTTCCGCTCATCTAAAAATGCAGATGTGGAAGAATGACATAATTTTTGACAACCTTGAATTGCCTCAAATCTGCAAAAAGCATTTTAAAGGTGAAAGCATCAGCGTAAGTTCATGATTACTGGCACACACTTTTCATGACATACTTCACAAGCAGTCATGACTCACTGGTGTGCCATTAGATTATCTATTTAAAATTTTTGATAGTTTTCTCTTGCTGTAAGCAGTGTAAATTTTTAACCAAAGGTTGACCTCTTTCTAACTGAGCTTTAGAAATGAATAAGGAAACAAAAAGAGCTGCTTTGGGTGGTAGGAAAACAGAGTGGAAAGGTGTGGGAAGCGGACCCAGACAAAAGATCAGAATTGGGCTTGAGGAAGTGCAATCAAGGATGGAGAAGGTGAGTCTGGAATAAGGCTTTAGCAGGAATAATAAATTTAGCACAGGCATTAAGGGTTCAGGAAACTGAAACTGGTGGAGTCCATGAGCGTCATCCAGGCTGATTTGAAATTTCTAAATAAGCAAGGGAGACCAAAAAAAAAATTAGACAATCTGAGAAATCTCTGGAAATCATTTAACTAAAGAAAGGAAAAGAGAGGATGCTGTTTTTATACAGTTGAGGAATGGCAATGTGTCTTGTTAATGATGGCACAGGTTTGGAGGTATCTAAGAGACATCACTGGGCAGCTCCCTGACACTTCCTGAGTAATAACAGGGTAAATATATTGAATAGGGCTTTGGAGGTAGGTGTGTGTGTGTGTGTGTGTGTGTGTGTGTGTGTGTGTGTGCGCGCGCGCGCGCACGTGCGTGCGGTTCTGGAGAGGATGGGGCAGAGAACATGGTTCAGAAACCTGCAGAGAAACTTTATTTAGTGGTGAGAATGAGTGCGGTTTATTAGGGAAGTGTCCTTTTTCAAACAAAGAAGACATGATATAAAAACATCCTGGAAAAAACACACATTTGGAGTCTCTTCTAGTCAAAGGAAACCAATGAAGGTTTCAGCAAACAAATTATAGAAAAGATTTTAAAAAATGGCAGAAGAAAATCACAGTGTTCCAGACAGGCACACTACTGGGGGGAAAAAAGGTAAAAACAGCACTAACAACCACTGAAATCAGGCGGGTGAGGAACGAGAAGTGAGCACAAGATCTGGGAATCAGATGGGATCACGGTCAAAGGTATAGATCATGGGCAGCAGCCCAACCATGGTGAGTTCAACGGTAGTAGCGGTTCAAATGTATGGAAGAATATCCATTATAGGTCATTTCATATAATTCGGCAGTGAAGAGGTGGTAACAAATAGGAGTGACAGTTAGAAAAGCAGTTTTGCTTCTTAAAATTTTAGTTGGCAGATAAAATTATGTCTATCATGGACACCTTGATGTTTTGAAATTGCAGTGATTGTATGTAAAGACAGACAGTTGATAGAAAAGAAAGAAAGATTTCAGAAAGAAAGAAAGAAAGAAAGAAAGAAAGAAAGAAAGAAAGAAAGAAAGAAAGAAAGGCAGGCAGACAGACAGGAGACAGACAGGTGTGGTGGACAGAGACAGGATCAATTGAAATTGAAGGTCACAAGAGCATAAAGGTATTCTTTCAACACAACAGAAAAATACAGAGAAGGTGAGTGAGCCAGAAGGATGAAGAAGAAAGCAAAACCAAACACACGCACAGACTGTCATCTGTTTCCTCTGTGAGAGGGAGGTTCCATTACTGCTGAAAGGAAGAGGTGGGGGAAAGTGGGGTTGGAAGGAAGAAGTAGGGTTATGGCAAAGACTAGAAGCAGACCATATAAGGTAGCAGAAGGGAAGTCAGTCGGGGGCTCATATTAAACAGCTGGGCAAAGGCTATTTGGCTAATCAAGAGGAAGGCGACAGGCATTGGTCTATCACTGTAGTTTCTTCCAGAGTGTCACTGCATGCAGAATGTGTCTAGCACAGGCACGACAGACAGCAAGGAAAGGCTAACACACCTTTCATTCATTTCCAGATCCTCAAGTCTACTAGTTCTAGAAAGAATGTCTACAGCAAAAGCTTCCTACCTGGAACACTGAAGAAAGACTCAACATATAGCTATTCAAGAGCAAAAGTTTCAGTGGGGCTGGCACCAGGAGGGGTTCACTTGTTACTGTTCACACATGTCCTTCATGCAACGTGGTCACAAAATGTCAGCTGTGGATTGTTCCACTGGATGAGTCTGTGAATGAATATTATTTTTACAAAACCCTTTCTGAGTATTGGCTTTTTATAAAGCGTAAAGTTTACCCAGGGGGCCGTCCATAACAGCAGTTAAACAGAGCACTCCAATCCATTGCATTTCTAGGGTCTTAGGAAATGGAAATCCTTTAAGTACCTTTGCTCTGCTTCCCGGGAGCGATCTTTCAAAGTTTAAATTGTTTATTTTTCAGTTTCCTAACTTCCTAAATTCCATTTATAAATCAAAGTAGCTTTTGAGCAATTTGATGGGAGTGAAATGGATTAAGAAAGAACAAACATCAAATAATACGAATTTGGTCATTTGGAGTTATTGGATTTTTCTTTCTATCTCTCTCTCTTTTTCCCCCATAAGGACGCTCTGTCTGAGTCACGTCTGATCATTTCTTTTTGTCCTGGCGATCAGGACAGCAAAAAGAGCAGCTATGGTTCTTTTAGAATTAGCAACGTATAATTCTTTTATTATTGTGACCACTTGTACTTTATAGATTAAGGCTAATAAACATTTAGAGTTCTCTCTAGAAAAACATCTTCCCCTTGGTAAATACTCAACTCCCAGCTGTGGAACACACACTGAGCATTGCCCAGCTTGCATCTTAGAAGAAAGAGCAGCCTGCCAGAGAGCACATAGCACATAGCACTGAACGGCTCGCAGACATCATTTCATACAGCTGTCTTTATGGGGTTTACTTTGCTCTTTCTTTTTTTTTTTTTTTTTTTTTTTAATTCTGTGCTGCTTACCCAGCTCAAGACCTCACGCATGCCAGGAAAGAACTCTAGCCGGCCCACTTATATCCCTAGTCTCTAAAATTGGTTTTTAAACCCACATGTGATGAATTAATTTTCTAATCCCCCTACTTTTTATGGATGCAATAATAAAATATGGCAGTCTTCCAAACCAATATGTGAGTTTCTAAACACAATAGATATGCTTATCTACGTTCATATCAGAGATGAGTGGCCGGGTGTTGGGCAATGCCGGCTCCCTGGTTCCCTGACAACTGGATGGCTTTGCAAATGGGGCCAGTGCTTGTTCCTATTTCCCATTCTTCAGGTGAGGCAGCTGCGTGCACAGGAAGAGAGCATGAACCATAGCTGGTCTCGGAGTAGGGAAGTTAGGTTAGAACACAAAGCTACAAATGCCAGCTCCAACTATTGCAGCATCTTCCATTCACTCGTACAAACTGTGAGGTGAACTGCCCATGAGGAGGACCCCTCTAATCCAGGTCAGATTCCCTGTTTCAGTTACCATGAAGGCAGGCATTGCAGTGTACTGGATCCCTTCATTTTACATGGGATATGGCAAGCATTCATATGCTTAAGTTGCTACAACCACATTGGTAACTACATTGCTACTTGCCTCACAGTGGCGCTGACTTGAGTGCTAGGCCCTAAGTGTTAAAAGCAGGGAAAGGCTATGTGTGTTTTGTCTACCACTGTGTGCCACTGTCTCCTAGAGTGCTTGGCTTCTAGTAGGTTGGCAGTGATATGTTCTTTTCAAAGACCTAACAAGTGGAGAAGTAGGACAATCACAATCAGATAGTCCCTCACTTGCCCAGGCTTTCTCAGCACGCAATAGGGAATCTCCCGCTCCTCACCACCTCCAAACGATAACGCTCATTTCTGTCTCTGAACCTTTGGTCTCTGCTACTGCTCCTCATATCACCTCCTGCTGGCTTAGTGAGGTCTCACTGTGCCAATCTGTAGAGGACACACTAACATAAGGGACTTCTGACTCTCTATCATGTGGGTATACCCTGGGTACTGGACACTTGAAGATCAGGTCTCCTGGACTGACTCCAAGTTCTCTGAAGAGACCGTGGCTGGGGCATTTGCCACCCCACCCCCCCAGTTCTCCTGTGGAAATACATTGTGAAGTTAAAACATATCGGTCAAGTTCCTGGGTCTGTCCCCATTTGCCACATGAAGAAGCAAAGTCTGGACAGCAGACATAACTGGGTGAATGAAACGGAAAAGCACCGCACCGTATCTCAGAGGTCTGGAGCTCTAAGCTATAAGCCAAGGAGTTTTCCAAGGTTTGCTTTGTCTTTTATGAAACCCAGGCAGAAAAGATGGCTGGAGATGGTGAAAACATATAATTACTAGTAACAACAATATGACAGGACAGGCATAGTGATTCGTGGAGAATCACTTTGTATCTCTGGGCCTCAGTTCCCTGATCTGTAAAACAATGGTAGAGGGCCTATTTTCCCCCGACTCCAGACTCTAAATACCCAGGTGTCTCTTAGACCCCTCCATACCTCAGTTGCCAAGGTCAATGTCTTTTGGAGAAATGGCCGTGGATTTCCTGTGAGCAGCTGGAAAGAAAGGGTCTATTCCTCCAGCGGTCTCATCAATCATCTGAGTCCACGGGATGTTTAATGCGGAATCACTTAATTTAATAGTCATTTTGACATAAGAAATTGTTTTCTTAAAGCTAGAACTGGCTGTAAAACCTCAAGTGATCTTTTATGACTGCCATATAATAAAATCATTTAGCAATTAGTGATTAATGGCATCCAGCAGCACGCGCTTCCACTGTGACCTCCCAGGCTGCTGCTTCTCTCTCGGTTTCACTCACTTTCCAGTTAAAAAATCATGTCCTCGGGTGACAAGCCTCTTCACAGAAGCAAGGTGGGTTTCTGAGCCTAGAAGACTGCCACTTCTATGACAAAGTACCTCACGGGGGCCTGGCACAATGGTAGGGATGAATGGAAGAACTTACTGGCATGGAATCGAGTAAGAACAAAAACATGGGGCTTCCTCGAATGCCTACAGTGATGATTCCAGTACCAAAAGAATGTAGTTCTGACTGGCTACGTTTTCCTTCTTTCTAGAACATTAGTCCTTGCTGGGGAGGGCATATAAACCCTGTGAGCTTGTCAGCCTCTGTCCCCTCCTGCCATTATCTGCCTGTCTACCACTGCTTTCTGCCTCTGATCTCACATGGAAGATCTTACACACTGGTCTGGTCAAGCACCCACAAACACTAGTGATTAAAATTGACAACAAAACCTTTGAGGTGAAAAAAGACCAGTCCACTCTTTTCCACTTCATAAGCCAGTCTTGCTAGTTTCTAGTCTGTATAATGCCACAGCCCTGTGAAATAGATTATTATTCCCATCTCCATTTTATAAATGAAGAAACAGAGGCCGTCTGGTGCCCAAGCTCACCCAGCAGTACAACAATGACTCAAACCTGGACAATCAGTGGCCAACCCCATTCACTGGGCCACTACATCATTCTGCATGTCGGTCTCCGGGGAAGATGATGTCAGTAATGTCTTTAATGGAAGGAGCACAGTGTTTAATACAATATAAGCCTTTGGTAAGTACCATAATGTACATATCTCCCTGTGTTCCAGACATTCACTTCTCGGGGTTGATCTGAGGGTGCCTGATCAGGCTCTGAGACTCTTCTGCAGTGGCTGCCCCTGAGTCAGTAAAGTCACACTCCTACCATAGTGGTTTCCTATATTGTATTGCAGGGTTGTGTGGAAATATAAAGACCTAAGCCCTTAGTTCAAGGCCAGATGTCTCCGGAGGACGAGTTCAGAAACAAGCTTCCATGAGGTCCACTGTTATTCCTTCAAAAGAGCCGATTTCTCCTTCTATCCAGTGCTGCTCTCCTTGGCCCTCAAATACACAGTCATTCCCATGAGGGCCCCAGGAAATCCCTTGTACATACTACTTTCTATTCCAAAGTCTATTTGCCGAAAAACACGACGGCGGTACTCCCTCCAACCCCCAAAACACACAGAGAAAAATCCACTCAGGCAACTTTTCTCAGTACATTCTTGCACTGGAGAAAATTACACCTCGGTCCAGAGCACACTTTCCAAGAACTGTGTAAACAGCACGCTGAGTTTGAGCCTTTGTTTAAAAATTTATCTGTAAAGTCTATATAAATCTGTGGTCACCTTGCCTTGCTGACTTAATTCCCGGGAGAACTCAAGTGTCTACCTTTTATCCGTTTGTAGGAAACAACATTCTGGGATCAGAGGAGGAATCAAACTTATCTTATCTTCTGTAGGAAGATATCCTTAGACATTTTTAATTGCCGAGCACAGTTTCTAGAATTTCGTGGACAGTCAGTTTCTTTTCCGGGAATCCATTACCCCAGGCTATAGGCCTCTGTGCTGGCCACCTGCTGCTCCCAACTCTTCCTTCTGAGATGCCTTTCCTCCTGCTGTAAGAATGAATTGCTAACAGGGTTCCCTGCCCTGTGGTAAGTCCTAGGTCCTCCCCCCTCCGTCCATATCTAGGAAGGTGAACATCCAAACTGGCTAGGCTCCCACAAGGCCAGAACATGAAGTAGGATCAAAACCCCGTGCCATTGTCCTTGGCTTCTCATCAGCCCTCATTGCTTGCCATGTTCAGAGTCCGGTTTTATCCCATGCTTTTTCAGTCACAGTCCAGCTGGCCTTGGTGAGCTCCCAGTAGATCAGCTCCACTGTCTCAGTGGGTGGGTGCACCCCTCGTGGTCCTGACTTCTTTGCTCATGTTCTCCCTCCTTCTGCTCCTCATTGGGACCTTGGGAGCTCAGTTCGGTGCTCCAGTGTGGGTCTCTGTCTCTATCTCCATCCATCACCAGATGAAGGTTCTATGGTGATATGCAAGATATTCGTCAATATTGCTACAGGATAGGGTCATTTGGACTGGAGAGGAGGGGGAGAGGAGTGGAGGGAGGGGGAGAAGGGTGGGAGGAGGGGGAGAAGGGTGGAAGGAGGGGGAGGGAAATGGGAGGCTGGGAGGAGGCAGAAAAAAATAAAACAAAGAATAAATAAAAAAAGAAAATTAAGCATGACACTAAAATAATTTGTACTTTCTGATTAAAGTGTTGTGAGAATTATCCTTCAAAAAATAAAAAGAATGAATTGCTGAAAAAGGTTAGTACTGAGCATGGTCTGTACAGGAGCAGAAAATCCCTCAGTGGTCCACACCTTAACAGGAATCTTCAGTGTGACGCTGAATACTCCAGGGTTATCATCTTAATCTTTCCCAGCCTTTAACTAATACCCCACAACAGGAAGTGACTACTTACTATTGTGTAATGGGAAGACATCATAAAGCTACATGGCAATGGGCTGAATATCTTCAATGTGAGTTGGAGACTGGAGCATCAACCCATCTACAAGATCCTCTGTCTGTTTTAGTCCTTTGTATGTATGCACTTTTCAGGGTGGGAGCTCAAAACTGCTTCTTAAATGGAATTCCCTGGCAACTACTTCTAAACATCAAGAGGAAATCAGTAACCTTATTCACGCCATGGGGTTCAAAACAACTACAGACTTTCTTTTAATAATGGCTTATATTTTATTGATACAAGGCATTTTAATAATCCTCTGGAACTTCCAGAGCACACTTACATATGTTATCTCATTTGGCAGGAGTATATGCAATTTTTCAAATTGCCTGGAGGTGACAATGTCTTTATTGGCTTGGGATGGAAAAAAAAACTTTCACTATAGATTTCAGGAGCTTTCAGAAAGGAAAAGGATTATAATCACGAGAATTGGTCTGTACTAAGCAAGCAGGAACACCTGACAGATCTGACTTCCTAGTTTTCAAAATGACCCTCTATCCACCTTCTCTGGCTGTGCAAATTAAATCTCCTAAGGAACAGGGGCTCAATTCCTGAAGCCCATGTCTAATCATCGAGAATTGGAATTTCTGGGTAGGGCCAATAATCTGCACTTCCATGGGCAATTAAGGCCAATATACTACAGGTTCTCCCTCGAACACCATTGATTAAACGGGTTGCTGGCGACCATTGAAGGGATGGAAGAGATTTCCACCAACAAAAGACCAACAACCAGGCAAAGGGTAAGAGAGTCTCAGGATGAGCACAGAGGACTGGGCACCTGCCAACTTCCACCTGGCCTCTGAAGCTTGTAAATGGGGCTTCCAGAGGAATCCTTGAGTATCCGAGGTAAGGTAAAATGAGAAGAAACGAGAAGCAATTAATCAAGTGTTCTTTTTGCTACACTCAGGGGCCATGGATTTGAACTGATAATTTGAGTTCTTCTCAGTTCTGAGAAAATTCTTAATAAATACAACAACATGTTGAAACCAAAATCAAAGAATCTGAAAAGAAAGAAATGTTTCTTCCCATTGATAAAATGCATATTTTCAATCTCTTCTACAGGAGGACATCAGAGAGACATAACTCTAGTCTTTTACTCAACAGTTATCCATCCACTTCTACCTGTTCTGCATTCAGAGACTCAATCAACAAGAGACAGATAGCATGCAGGTGAAAACTGTATCTGTATTGATTAGGTATTAGTCTTATCATCATTGCTCTCTAGAACAGTATAGCACAATGATTTACATAGTATTTATATTATCCTAGGTATTAGAAGAAATCTAGAAATTATTTAAGATATTGTTAACGATGTTATAGGTAAGCGTTATAAATTTATGTACAAGATCATTAGATCCATGGATTCTGAGGGACAGCTGTATTTCACTGTTACTTTTTTAAATGACACTTATCAAATGACAATAGCGATATTAAGAGATGTATACAGTAGGATCTCCCATTCCGAGAACTGCTTGAAAAAGTTTATGGCCATCCCACTTAAAAAAAGCCCAGTGCCTTAGGTCTCCTCTTTAGCAATTACCGCATATGTTGGTGCCTTTTTATAGATCACACTGGTTACAGGTCTGACCTTTTCAATGTTTCCATCTCTATGCGTCTATCCAAACTGCTGAGTGGGCAGAGCAAGGGTCCCCATGGGGATGCTCGCTCTCCCTTCTCTCTGCCTCCTTGTAACACTGCACAAATTACTTGACAGCTTTCTGCAATCCTGTTAAGTTAAAGGTTGGAGAAGGCCTGGCTATGACAGGACCCGTCGGTAGGGAAATGGAAAAGACAGGGAAGGTTCTTATTCTATCATTCATGTTGTCTTTCTAAAGAGCAGATGAGGAGGAGCTGTCCAAAGGTAAAGGATATTTCCTGATTTGAGGAGCAGTACCATGGGTTCCTTGACAAAGGTAAACAAGGTGGCAAAGCTTTAGAGTTGCTAGACTCATGGATACTTAGTATTTGCTTAGAGAAGAAGAAAAGCATTGTGATTGGAAAGCAGTATGTTGATAGAAGAAAATGTGTAACTGCTCAAGGGACTCTTCTTATTCAGGAGTCCTCTTCTGAACAGGACAAACTAGAGTCGCTGAGCAGCCACTGTGATACGTACCACCCTTCCCACCTCCACAGCCTCTCACCCTCTCCTGCCTTAGCCTTACTGATTAGAGCTCAATTTTCCGAAATCATGTCCGTGGTATTATGGACAGATGGTCTTGCCAAATCACAGTGGTCCATTGAGAGAGCCATGGGTCTCAGGTACTGACCTTACTTACATCATGCTCCCAGTGTATTGGGTCTGGCAAAAACTTACACCATCCAAGTAGAACTAGACATTTCAGAGTGGTATAAGGAGTATTGAGGAGAAAATATGAAGAGTGTCCAACTAATATGTGCCTTCCACAGAATAAAAAAAAAAACAATGAAAATGTGTGTATTTTCCAAACTTTTCATCTGCTTCTTTTATATACCTCAATTTATTAGTTCTTGGTGAATTTCACAAAGTATATTTTTCCTCAACTCCTTCCAGACACCCTCACTTCCTCTGCTTCTTTAATGAATAGTCTTCTGACTTTAAAAGAAATCTTATGCTGGAGTGTGGTGTATAAAACAAATTAAGAATCTGAGTAGTTCTGACTGAAGAAAAAATGGAGCTAAGGACATATTCATTGCATACCCCACAGGCTTCTCTCAGCCTCATGTTGTCTCAGGGACAATTTACCAGACCCTGGAGAGAGCTTCCAAGAACACTGTTGGAGAAATCATTAGAGCAGATAATCTCCCAGGGTCCTTTCCACCCCAAACTCTACATAATCCTTCCATAAGAATAGGAATGTATCAATTCAGTGGACTAGTCTGCCACCACCCAAATCATCTGCACGAATACCATGCATGCATAAAACTGTTTTGGTTTAAGTGCGACTTTTTAAAAAGGCACAATAAAGATACACTCTTGACTATAATTTGCAGAGAATTTATTTTCAGGTGTATAAAACTAGAAGACAAAATGATCAAAGTGCTGCATTAAAACGATTGCGTTTAATAAAATTCTTTAATGTTAGTGTATCAATAAGGACAAAAATGTATCCTTTTCAGTAAATATGTATGTATTTTTTAAATTTATCATTTATTTCCTTTAACAATGTGTATGAGAGAGAAACAGAGACAGAGACAGAAGGGGAACTACAAAATTCCCACTTGTCCCCTTGCCACAAGAGCTCTGTGATCTTAGAAATGTATCCAGGTCTTATGTGTGCTAGAAACCAGAAATCACACCCTTGTGTTCATATTGCAACTGTTTTACCCACTGAGCCACCTGCCCAACCTCAAATGAATACTTGTGAAGTTTACAATTGTATAACATTTTAATGGTGAATGGAACTTGGGATCAGAAAGTCTTGGAAGACTAACATCTATCATGAGAAAAAAAACTAGCATCTTCCATCGACAGAGTTTCACAGAAAACACATGTGATCATCCCCAGAAAGAATAGATCTTCATAAAATATGAATGGCATGCCATTCCTCTGCACAAGAGATGAATGTTCTCCATTAACCAGGAAAACAACTCCATAGTGTGCTCTAGCATGTAAGGAACAGCACAGTTCATATCTGGTCTACTTTCTCAGCTTTATTTCTCAATGTCCCTCAATATTAACTCTTTTTTCCTTAACAAACTGATTCTTTAGGGAGAAGTTGGGAGAGAACAAAGTACGTTTCCTTTTAGAGAATATTTGGCAATGAATTCAGGCATAATAAAGTTGTCATAACTGGGGGATCTGGCTAAGTATATTTAATACATAAGACAATTAATTATCTATCTCAAAATGTTCTAATAACAGAAGGTAAGAAGCCCTTTGCCAGTGAGTCTACAAACTTTTCTCCCAAGTAGTCACTTTCCTGGTCTCAGTAACAAATTATGTAAAAGAAATAAATTTGGGGAGATATATATTTTTTGGGGGTTCACGGTTTCAGGGGACATCAGTCCAGGAAGGCAGGGTATGTATGACAGTAGTCAGAGACATGGTGATTGGAGTTGGAAGCTTGAAACATGGCTTGTTTCAAGAACCAGAAAAGCTTGTTATCTTCAAAGCCCATTCCCCAAAACCCATTTCTACTAGTTAGGCCATAGTCCCCAAAGCTCCACAACTCTCCAAAACATCCACAGAGCAGTTATTCAAATGCAAAAGTCTATGGGGGAACACTTCACATTCAAGCAGCTTTATTCAAACACCCTATGACTTTGTTCCAATTGCACTCATGTTCTTACTGGACAATCCAATACACTATTCAGGGTTTTTCAATCCTATCTCCCCCAAGCTGCCCTCGCTCATCATACCAGGATAACCTGAGTCTTTCATCCCTTAAGTAATCTTAATAGTTCCTTTTATACCCTTTTGTGTTCCATAGTTTGGAAACCACCCTTGTCGTTTCTGAGGTTCTGTCTTCCTGCTGAAGCACAGATGATCTGACAAACATGACCTTCAGCTTGTAACCTTTTCAATTTTATTATTGGTATCAAGTGGAAAATGTTTTTTCTCAGAAAATAACAGTTATACAAGCATATTAATAAGCTGGATGCTGATTACTGGAGGACCAGATCCAAAATATTGGGCCATAGGAATTGAAAGTAGGATGAACTGTCTATGCAAATGAACCTAACTTACTTAGTTTCAAAGATATTCTTAGTGTCACTAACTACTAAATTAATGAGGATAAAAATTTCTTTCAATTGACCTCTTAAAATTTGCTATTTTATTATTAGCTTTATAGTTAATTCTTATTAGACACACACACACTCACATTCATGTGCACACATGTATGGAACAGTGAACGAAAAAGAGACCATGAATTTGAATGATAACAAACAAGGGACCATGTAAAAGTTTGGAGAGGGGAGGAAAAGAGAAATTTGCCAATTAACTTCCAAATTATAACCAGATTTTGATTTCAAAATTAAAATATTTTCTGCTTTCATCCAAGAAAAATAATCAGGGTTCTATTCTTATATTGTTATGATTTTGGGGAAAGACCCACCCAAAAAGAAACTGTGTTCATCATAAACAGTAACTAAATAGAGCATAGTTTGGCACAGGTGAAAAAAAGTCACCATCTTCCAAAGTCTGATCTCTGGCAATAGTTTCCCCTGTAATAAACTATCAGAGGAAAATGGACTAATATATGGGCACATAATTAATTGGGAAAATGTTTCTTAGACTTTATTTTATTTTACTTAAAATTAATATGCTATAATTTTGTTAAAATGTATATTAACCTGGCCATTTATTAAAATATTGCATTGTAATAGGATAAAATACTTGATGGTTAGTAGTCACTTTCCAAACCATAATGTAGATGGCTCAGCCTATTTATGTCATGTATTCTCCAACACATACTGTTAAATTTATACTATTTAACAAGAGTGTCAGATTTAAAAATAACACCAGTTAATACTTCTGAGATCATAGGTCAAAGTACTACCTAAAAGTAAGTAATAGGAGACACTTTGATGGAAGAAATGAAAAGGTTTAAGAACATGACATTTTTCAAGTAAAAAAAAAATGTTAAAAATCATTAAACAACGAACAACTGAAGGACAAATTCAGGGCGAAAGTGAAAGGGAAGGGAGAGCATGCATTGTCAGAACCCAGGTTAAAGAAAGAGCAGACGGTCACATAGACACCACAGCAGATAAGAATACATAACTTCATCACAAACTCACCAGTCTGAGAGGAAATGCATAGTAAAACAAAGAAATCCATTTTTGCATATTAAATTTAATTACTTTAAAAATTAATTTACATAAGAAGCAATAAAACGGTGTTTTCACTAGAGTAAAAATTGGCCCATACTTCCTGTAGAAGAATTTGGTGCACTAATATTTGCCTATATTGTTTTAATAATCCATCATGAAAAATAATAATAAATGCTAGGATAATTCCTTTGAGTTTTTCAAAACATTGTAACGATTTCGTTAAGGGTAAAACTGAAGAAGCAAGATCAATATAATGACAAAGAATTATTAAATTATTATATAGCCATCAATTAAATACAAAGCATATTTTGGAATTACATTTACAAAGATCAGAGGGCTGTACAGAAAAATATTCAATTTCACTCTAACAAGATAAACATTTTTATAAACAGCATTATCACAACTCTGGAAAAAATTAAATATACATTTAAGTCTATATTAGAGTATAGGAGGAAAGAGTTGGGAAAAATAAATATTTTTTCCTAAGTATTTGTGGGACAGTTACCTGAATGTCTGCAAAAGCTTTATTACATCTACCACCAGAAAAGCTAGAGTTTACTAGAGCAGTTCATTTGTGTTTTTAAACAGCGTGTACCTAGGTCTGGCGTTTCCTCTTCATCTTCTACAGGTCACACCAACTCTTGCTGCAGAGATTTTCCTGACAGATCTTCCTGTAGAATTCTCTCATTCCTTTCTGAGTTCTTTCCTGCTCTATACCCAACTGTGGACTAAATTGTGACACCACAATCCCTATGCTGAAGTCTTCCCTGAGTGATGGTATTTGCAGATGGGGCTTGGAGAGGCAATTATATTTGAAGGGTGGGACCCTCAAGGAGCAATAAGTTAACTCAGAATATGAGATATCAGTGCACACTGAAGAAACTTAGAGAAGGTACCTCGCTGTGAGCTAGGGGTGTCTCTACTAAAGACAACCGTGTTGGTACTCTGACTGGAGACTTCGGCTTCTAAAATAGTACAAGAAAGAAATGAATGTTTGCTGTTTAAGACTCAAAGTCTATAACACATTGTTAGGGTCGTCTATTGTTAGGGTCGTCTATTGTTAGGGTCATCTAACGCATGGCTCTAGACCAAGTGGGATTAAGCACTCAGGTTTGGAGAGGGGTAGTTTCCCTATCTATAACCTGATACATGGCCTGCAGTGTAAACAGTATCCATGCCTTTGGTTTGTTACATTGTGATTGAGAGGCTCAGCTCCGCATCTTCCTCTTCTTTCCATAAATTCCTCCCGGACCTGTTCCCTACTCATGAAAGTGCCGAACAATTAATTCATCGCCATCAATGTTTGTTTTCAGCTTCTCCGAGTAGCCTGCGAGCACTCCATAAGCTGTGTGGCTCCAGGGAAATTACAGTCCTCAAAGGCTTGACTCTACTTGGGGGTGCTGCTGATGACAATGGCTATCTTTTGAGCAGTGCATTTTGTTCAGTTTCTAAGATTGTAGCAGCCACACAGGATGGGTGGCCGCCATCAGCCAAGCAAAACCCAGTTTCTACTTGCAAGCTGAGCTTTCATATCTCCCTTCCTGACCTTGCATGTATTATTTTGAATATAATGTATTTTTAAATTGCTACACCATTTTAAATATGTAAGGGGGAGCTGAATTAAATATTATTTGTGGCATACCCTGCCTTGCAAAAGGCCTCTAAATCTGATCCTTTATATCAGGTCGATGCCTAAATCCCATTACTTGAGATTGCAAATGACTATGTTTGCAAAATCGTGGATGCACATTTGGAGACAGCATCCAAAATTCAGCCTATAATGTTAACTTTGTTTGAAAAGATCTTGATTTTCCAGGAAACAGTCTCAAGGCTTTCTGCCCATTCCTTAAGTCTGTCTCTGTTGGGGATAATGCATTAATACCTTAAGAATGACTCAGCAGTTGGTACTTCAGGATCATAATCTACACGCAAGATAAATTCTTAGCTGAATAGAAAGAGACTGGTTTCGAAGCAAGATACAGGCTACATTCTAGAGCAGTGGTTCTCAACCTTCTTAATACTGTATTCTTTTAATACAGTTATCATGTTGTGATGATTCCCAACCATAAAATTATTTCGCTGCTTATTCCTAACTGTAATTTTGCTACTGTTATGAATCATAATGTAAATATTTGATATTTGACCCACAGTTCTAGAACAATGAAATCAAGAGAGTTTAAATTTAGATGATAGGGGTAAGCATCCATTCTAGCCAGATTATTTTCAGGCATTTATTCCCTACTTCCACTTCCTGATTCTCCTACATTTTTCACACCACAGCTGTCATGTGACTAAGATGGGTGTCTGGAACATGGATAAATGAGACTCTTGTGCTTTAACTGAAAATCATACTTTTCTGAATAGGTAGGTGTGCATATGGCTCCATCTATATACGTGTGTGTGTTTGTGTGTGTGCATATACAATCAAAATATTGGAAAAATTTCAATTATGTGTCAAAGGCAAACAGGGTTACTATAGTAAGTAAGTCTCATTCACACCAAGGACAGAGTTCTAAGTCTGTTAACTAATTCAAACTCCATAGAGTCTGAGAGTCAGGTAAACAGAACTCCGAGACACGGTAATATTTGTATTTGGGAAGACTAGAACCAAACGGCTGGCCAAGTGCAACATCTGAGTTTGACATCAAAGAGGATATAGTGCTAGACACAAGTAGTGTATGAACAAAGAACAGTATATGTGAGCAGAAGTCAAAGTTCATACCCCAAAATACACACTTAAGAAACAAATGTCTGGCTGTAGCAAATTACCACCAACTAAACCCAAAAGAAAAAGTTAAGTTGACCATTTCTCTGGGTCAGGGTTGTGGAATCATACACAAATTACCTCTCGTGAGTTTCTCTCAAACTATCAGTAAGAATTTCTGTATCACATGAAGGCTTGGCTGGTGAGGGGTCCACTTCCCAGCTCATTCGCACATCTGAGAGCAGCCTTCAATTTCTAGTTATCACTGAACTATCCATCCTAGAGCCCAGTTCCTTACAAGCTGTGGAACATCCTTCAATTCCTTGGCATATAGCCCTTCTCATAGTACAAAACAACATCATGACTTGCTCTGAGCAAGCTGACATGAGCATACGCCCAAGATGAAAAATCACTGTCTTCTTGTAATCTATCTCTCATCACCTCCACATTGTGCTCACTAGAAAGTCACTACACTAAACCTAGCCTGCACTAGGAATGGGGGGGAAGACAGAACACCAGAAGGCAGAAATCATTGCATGGAGGCATATTGAAGGCCATGTGCCACAAGAAGAAAGTAAATAGCTGTAAATAAGTTCATATTATTATTTGATATACGTTGGAATGCAAAGAAAATAAAAATAAACAAGCAAAAATAAAATCCCTGTGATTTCAGTAAGATTTGAAGGGCAAGTTTTAAATGCTAGAAATATATTTTGTCCATATCACTGCTTACTCCCTCAGAATACTCCATTTTGGCCTGTTTTGATTTCTTCTTCTTTGCACTGACCCTGGTGGTCTTCAGAAAGAGATAAAAAGAGATGTGGGACTCCCCTCTGTGTTCTGTGATTACCATTAATCAATAAAGAAACTGCTTTGGACCTATAGCAAGGCAGAACTTAGGTAGGCAGGGAAAGCTAGGCTGAATGCTGGGAGGAAGAAGGGCAAAGTCAGAGAGAAGCGATGGAGTCCCAGGAGACAGACACTGGGAACATTACCTGGTAAGCCACTGTCACATGGCGATACACAGATTAATAGAAATGGGTTAAATTAATATGTAAGAGTTAGCCAATAAGAAGCTAGAGCTAATGGGTCAAGCAGTGATTGTATTAATTAAAATACAGTTTCTGTGTGATTATTTTGGGGCCTCCTCCAACAAAAAAGTAGTATAGGACAATGTGCAACACACTTTAGACATGGATCCCAGTATATCTGTCCTTCTATACCAGTCACCCTTGAGCCTGCACCAGTCAACTCAGGCATCAGGACAAATCTAACAGCAATCTTTGAGATCCCATAATATGTATCATCTAGAATGTCTACATCAGCTGACATCTTAAAGGACTTAATTCTCAAGACCAGTCCATGTTATAATCCAAATATCTTTAGATAAATACAGCAGAGTTGAAGTCCCTATCATCTTAGGGTTTAATTATTTGTCAGAATTTTTCCTATAGTGACAACGAAGAATGTCGTGCCATTTGCCATTTCTGGAGATAATAAAGGGAGATACACAGAGAGCATGCTAGAGATATTCTTTTATCATTCCACAAGATGATACACAGAGGTCCTATAAAAAAAATCAGAGGCATTAGGAGGCCAGTCCAGGTACACAGGGTACTAGAAAGCTAGTAATACTTGTGTGATCTCATTGAAAAAAAAAAAAGTGCCCACAGACGGTTAACACCCAGGGAAAGTGCAGGACCAGAGAGACAAAGCTGTGAGCCATAAGTGTTTCCATTTGATTCGCAGAAAAGAAAAGACTAAAACAATCCTCCTACTGCAGAATTTTCCCAGTTACTCAGAATCTTCCACAGGAATTACTCACAGCCCAGTGGAACACAGCAAAACAAAAAGAAAACCCAACAGGCAAACTTCCCACTTGACTCTAACTGCCCACATAGAGGCTAAGAGGAACAGAGAGGAAGCATTAAGATACTTCCTCTTATGTGCTCTTGCTGTCAAATTCCCATTTCTGGAGCATCTGGGTTGATGAAGAGCACCTGTTGTCCTGGTATCAAGTGAATGGAACAATTGGTGGAAAAGAAAGAGTTTTTGGGTCAGTTGCCTCTCTTCCTGAAGCATGACTAATGGCTAAGTCATCCTACCTCAAAAGATTCCTAGGTGACCTCTTTTTTTGGTAATCTGTTTAGATAATCTGTTTTTATTTTGGAGTGCTATTGTACCTCATATTGCATCCTATTCTACCATCTTGAGGGCTCAGCTAATGCAGGAACTCATAAAGCACTTTCTCAGACATTCCAATAATCACCATTGCAGCACTTTTGGTAGAAACCAACTCTAAAATTCAATGTGCATCCCCTTCCCCCAGATTTCTCCTTAAGCCTCATCAACTGGAGGTGTCATGAGTAAAGCTCACA
Organism: Microtus ochrogaster; assembly: GCF_000317375.1. Classification (NCBI taxonomy): domain Eukaryota; kingdom Metazoa; phylum Chordata; class Mammalia; order Rodentia; family Cricetidae; genus Microtus; species Microtus ochrogaster. Next base: position 76,322,497 of record NC_022015.1, on the reverse strand, counting down.
TTCATGAGTATCTACCCCTCAGCCAATGTTCAAGCTATAAATAGCAAATATTTGGAGAATATTTCTTATGTATCATGCTATCATCCTATGCACAAAAGCTACAAATTAAAAGTATCCCTGACTTTTATTTCAATATCTGCCTTCACCACGTCTCTTCCCACCAATGTGCCCTACTATCCTCAATACCACACACAGGAGCTATCCCCTAAAGCAGCTGTAGAACAGCTCCTTGTGTGGTTTCATTTTTGTCACTTTATAAGAACATTAATAAAAAGTGGTGAAAATTATATCGTGCTTGCCATATGGAATCTCGGCTTTAAATAGATCCACTGAGCTGTTATCAAATTCCCATGAGTGCACAGCCCCATCATACATGGAATTCACATTTATGCACCCACAAAACAATGTATGACTAATGGGGTCATCCTCAAAAGACTGGTGATGAATACAGTACTTAAAATTCTTACTAGCCTTAAGTACAAATACTTAGAGATATCTAGTGCACAAACTAAATTCCTGAAGCACACATCTGAAACTGTCAAGTGTTCCTATGTTAATTTTTTCCCTTTCGGTGACTTTATGAAACAAGACAGTGTTCCAATGACATGCATGTGGGAAACATGGACAAATAAAGAACATTAAGGCCAAAGTTTGTTTTTCATCAAGAGAAATACACACTTCTAATTTTCTCAAAGAGGTAGAAGATATGCCTACCACATACAACAACCATGTGCTCTCAACACAAGTCGTTAAAAACCTTAGATAACCTTGGATTCTATCTTCAGTGGGGGAAAAAAACGGACAGAAAACTATGAGTTCTTTCTCCATGACTCCTATGATACCTAAAAGAATAATCACAGCAATTACGCGTCAGAAAGAAGAGAAGTGATAATTACAAAAATGAAACGCTCAGCTATCACTTGGCTAGCCAGCACGGACACTAACTTTTATATTTCCCCATGGGGGCAGATGTGAAAGAAGCACAGAGTGGAGCATGGAGGAAATGCAATTATCAGGACCTCAGGATTTATTCTGTCTACTCCACAAAAGAAAGGAGTGGAGGGGCAGCAGCTGGAATACTCCTCTCTGGATCTTTGCAAAAGAAAGGAAAATGCCGTTCTATGTCCACTCACTTCCACTCTGTAACGACGGCGTGGATCACGCTATCTGCTCTGCTTTCCCCCTCCTCGGCCAACTGCCTCACCAAGTTTATTCCAAAACAACAGAGGGATTTTGTTTTTCTCTTTTCTTGAATAATGACATTCTGAGAAATTGGTCTGTTTCAGCTGAGCATACACTGCTACAGTATCAGAGGACCCAATATTTCCTTTTTCTGTCTTAGTCTACTGCAAAAGATTAATAGTTCCAAAGATGAACAAAATAATAGTTATAACAAGAGTTACAGATGAAATAACACTTGGTCTGCAAGAGGCAAAAATAGCAAAGGGCAGATCAGGTGTTGAGTAAGAGCAATTCAATTTCCTCTTCTAGCTCCACTGAACTGTGCACAGTAGGACTTAGTGGGTTGCTAGCCTATGCATGGGCAATTACTTCTGTAATTCTAGACATAGTTTTGTGGATACAAAGGAGAGCTGCTTGTTTGTAAGGTGGTTAGTGTGACTCTTCATGTGTCCAAGGTAGCTATAGTACAATCATCACCATCTCCCACTTACAGAGACGTGAAGGGCATAAATGACAACCATGCGGCTTTTTAAGGGAAACTAGAATAAGACATTTGAAATAAGTTGTAAATAGGTAGTGCTTTAAAATGCTTTATTTTTTATTATTTTCAATTAAGCATATGATTTAAGGTATTATATATGTTGCCCAAGGCTTTCTCATCCCTATTTCTGTATCTATTGTTTCTGCTGAAGTAAGCAAGATTAAAGAATCTCACAATTATTGGGAAGTGTATAAGACAAATACTGAATTTGCTATAATATGGTAAGATAGTGTGCATGATTAAAAGAACATTAGTTAATAAAAACACTTTCTGATTAGAAGGAAGGGCTAATTTCCTTTTCAAAACATGAATTCACTTACAGAAGCATTTTACAACATATGCCCTATGGAGAGAGTTCTAAATTATCCATCAGTAGGGATAAAAGAAACAGACTCTACTGGCTTCAAGACAGCATGATGCTTCCGTTGGAGTTCCTTCTGTCTTCCCTATCCTAACACAGTCACAAGTCTGGAGACATAGCATTTCAAAGTTGTGCCCTAAACATACTTGACTGTAGAAATTCCTATGAAAAGACACAAATTGGATAGATTTTTTTTTTTACAGGACATCTTTGGCAAACAATGTTTAGCAGCACAGGTCCATAAAACATGTACATTTCCAACATGACCAGAGCTTGGTTTCTGACTAAGAGCACCTGGTCATGAACTTTCTCTATCTCAGTCTTTGCAAAGTAAACGCACACAAGAATTACCAAGGAATGGTGTTCCAATTCCATAAATCCTGACATGGCCTTAGACTCTGCACTTCTAACAAATTAATGCTGCTGGTCCATGAACTCTTTTGAACAGCAAAGAACTCAGAGGCATTATCCCCCGAGAGTGGAAGGTGCCCAGAATTGCTTGGCCACTTTGTTATCTCATTCTTTGTCTTTATCTAAGGGATGTTGAAGGTTGGTACCAAAGATGCTTACCAGTAAAACCTGTTGGGAGTGATGCGCTCGTGCACGAGTTGCCATCGTCTTCCAAAGTCCATCGAGCTGTAAAGCTGAAAGACAGTGAAGCAAGGAATGAACTGAGTAAGTCAGTGGCCAAAAGTGCACACGAGCACAGGTGTGCCCCATACCACCACAGATGCCTCCCGTCCGATTCCAGCAGCAGAGTGCCAGCACGTCCAAGCAGATGCCCCATTTACAGATAAAAATATAAAAATACAAGAACGTTATTGTTCCTTGTTTATCATGGTGCCTTCTTCCTCTACTTGTTGTTAAGTGACTGGTGCGTTTGATTTGAGTATAAAGGCAAGTCTTTTTTTTTTCCTTTAAGTCAATTCCTCAATCCTTACACGTAGGACTCACCCTGAAGAATGTGGTGACAGGAAACAGGTGCGTTCTGCACTCTTAGGGGAAATGCTCATGTATATAAAAATGTTCACCAGTTGCTATCTGGTGATAATAATATATTTAATATATTAATTCAAGCTAATAATATATTCAACATATTGTGCTCCTTGACTTCTTTACGATTTTGACATAACATAGGTTAATATGAAGTGGAACTCTTTAATGCCACCAGAAATGCCAAGATGATGACAACCCCATGCCTTGACAAGATAGCAAGAATAAACCTATTTTAGAAAATTGCCCTCATCCAACCAAGGCTACCACAAATGTGGCATTCTCCACAAACAAGATAGATGGATAGATAGATAGATAGATAGATAGATAGATAGATAACAAAACAAACAGACAGACACACAGATAAAACTCCATGACAATACTGGCCTCCACATCTCTTCTTTCTCATCTCTTATTTTTACTTTGCACTTATCATAAGGTAAACATAGTATACATTTAAGATTTATATGACTTTAATACAAACAAAATGCCTGTGAAATATCCATTGCATTAACAATAATTTAAAAATAGAAACAGGAAGGCTACAACATATAGCAACTTGTGGAAGAAAACAAAAATCTAGATGATCTCCAGGACTCTGGGATAAATCATAAAGAATCTCAAGCCTGACTAGGATAGTCAGATTCCATATCCATTTATGTTATGGGTGTAGTCCTACTCTTTATGGCACATTAAGGGTGGGTCAACAACTTTGAAGAAACTGACCATGAGTCACTATCACACAAGTGAATTAAAACATAAAACTGAATAAAAATGACAAGGAATAATGACTATGATAGTATTAATAATTCCACCATGTTGTGCTTTTCAGTTTACCAGACCCAGCTGAAATGAAAGCTAGACGTTGATTAGTAATGCCAATTTATGTAGTACCACGGAAAATATGATTTTCTATGAATAGAATTAAATACTTCCATAAACTTATATAAACATATAAATTGATATCATCGATATATACTTCTGTTCTCAAAATAGCATGTAAGATAGTCATGGGTATATACTATCAGTTCCATCTTGTATCTAAAAGGATCAACCTTTGAGGCTGAAGGTTACTGAAGCAACCGCACAGAAAAGCAGGATGTCCTTCCTGATTCAACTGATCTTGTCCGTGCCATAGCACACCAACTCTTCAGCAGGTCTCACAGTGTTTATGCAAACTGTGCTCTCCCTCCATGACTAAGCACTAATTCCTATGTCTCCAATCCTCTGTGTAGGGAAAATAGGCAAAACCAGTCCCTGCTACTCCTATGCTCCTTTATGTATTAGCTTAGTGAATAAAGCAATATTGACTTTAAACTAGTAAGTTATATGACATATAACAGCAAATCTTACTATTTTATTGAAAAATAATTATTATATGCATTATTTGTTTAAAATGTCCAATGGGATATTTTAAAGTGTGTTTACGTTGTGAAATGATAAAAATATGTTCAATAAACCCATTACATCAAGTTACCATTTGCATAGTAAAATACTTAAAATCTACTTTTCTAGAAATAATGAAACACAGAATGCATTTATGTCACTATTTTGAGAAACAGATCATCAGAACTTACTTTTTCTGTACATATAAATGTTTCCATTTGGTTAGATTTCCCCATGCCACCTCTTGGTCTGTGCTGGCCATCTACTCTCAGCTATTCTTAAGCTATTAAGCTTAAGATTAGATAAGTCAATGACATTGTATGGAGTTCCTGTTCTTCACATATAATTCTTTAAAAATCAAATATGTAACTCTTCTAAAAATATATACAGGTATGCCATGTGTTGGGCAAATTGGTACTGAACACGCCACCCCCCACAGCACACACACATGCACACACACATGCACACATGGAAAGACAGACCCAAATTATTGATGGAAGTAGAAATGGACCAGTAAGGTTTCATGAAGAAATAAATCCTCAACTGGTCCTTTAGAGACGGCTAACACAAGTAGCTAGGAAGTCAAACAGATTTAAGAAGTAGAAAAAACAATAAGAGCAAAGGGACCAAAATGACAAATGTCCTAAACTTGGCTTATTGAAAAACTTAGATTAAAGAAGGGGTGTGATGACTATGGGCAGATTCAGATGAACAGAATGAAGAGGCTCCCATTCATTAAAGGTCTGGACTTAGCTACCTTCTCTCTCAACGGAAAGTGAGTTGCTGAGTCTTAAATGTATTTTTATTCTACCATAAGCCAAGCCTTTCCAGCCTCTTCATTCAAAGACTTGCTCATCCTTCCATTTAATTATTCATACACGCATCCATTTATTCACAGAAAGCCTGCGGAACAACTATCATACTGCTGGCACTCACCTAAGAGCTAGGTGACAAAGAGGAAAAGCATGATGGCCAGTAGATGACAAAACTGCATGTAATTATACTGTCGTGAATTGTATGTCATCTCTGAGAAACTACTGGAAAAGTAGGATTTTCTTCTTTGTATCATCTTCACTTATTAGGAAGCCCTGTGACTCTTATAATTAAAACTGTAACTTCCAAAAAGGGGTGAAATAGTGATTTTGCAAAATGAAGTGTAAGAAGAACATTAATGGTATGAAAAGATTCATGATATACTATTTAAATACACAATGTTTACTCAAGTATTATAAGCTCAAAATATACTAGAACAAATAAGTCAAAAATATTATCAATGGACATCTCTAGATTATAGGTCAATATACCTCTCTCTCTCTCTCTCTCTCTCTCTCTCTCTCTCTCTCTCTCT
>NC_022015.1:76305233-76316586 GCF_000317375.1 Microtus ochrogaster | reverse complement strand
TGTGTGTGTGTGTGTGTGTGTGTGTGTGTGTGTGTGTGTGTGTGTAAAACCATCATTTTTAGTTATTTTGCAGTGGATGCATGTTATACTTCAGCAATCATGTAAGTATGTTTTATTCTACATATATTTTATACAGAAAGGTTTGTTATAATAAACATACTATTGTATTTTTATTCTTAAAATTAAAAATTAAAACCAAGTTTTTTTTTCATGAGGTAGCTAGAATTAGACATCACAGGACATTTCCCACAGAACAGCATTTCCCCTAAGCTGTCATACATGCTGGTGCACTCTTCATTGGATAAGCAGCATCAACTCACAGGGTACTTACACAGTCAACATGTTTTCATCTATAAATTCCCAGAACAACATTGAAATATAAGGTGTTTTGTAAATAGTAAAAACACTTAAATCAAACCTTTCTGTAAAGTGCTACATATGTGAAACCATATTCTCTCTTATATTCCACTTCATGCTACCTACTAACAATAACATCATCCCTAGACATCACTAAAGATCAGATGATGTTTTTCCTTTTCCTATATTTAAGATGTGTGTGTGTGTGTGTGTGTAAAATTCTTTTTCCTATCTTTGATGTATCAAGATACAGATATAGATATATAATTAAATGGCTTCACATTTCCTAACAAACACCTAGTAACAATAACAGCAACAACAACAAAAACAAAAAACAACATGCTCCAGAATGAGGCATCGGCGAAGCTGGAGATATGGAAGAACAAGCTCTTTTCCTTATTGATTCAGTTATTAGCTCCCTAGTTATATCCTCCTGACAGGGAACGGCATCTGAGAGCTGATGGACTAAAGAGGCAATTTAATCAACAGAATCTTCTGTGGGGAGAGTAGCAGGTTATACCTGGAATTTAAATTCAATAAAATAATGTGCGATCTCTAGAAGTATCAGGTATTACTATAAGCTGACAGAGAGACATGGCGAAGTTCTCTATTGCCAGTGTATGGAAAGGTTATTTCTATGTGCAAATAGGGTCTTTGCAGATGCAATGAAGTAAAATTGAGATAATTAGGGTGACTCCTTATCCATGTGACTTGTGTCCACCTATGGGAAAGACAGCAGCCCATGGAGGACAATGGAAAGTCACAGAGAGGGATCATCACATGAAGACAGAGGGTCAGAGGAAAGCAACTGTGAGCCTCTGATGACTGACAAATCACTAGACACTAGCAAAGGGAAAGGCAGAGGAGGGATCCTCGGTAGGTTTGGAACTCCACCAATGTACCCTCCAGCGACACAAGACAATAGGTTTCTGTGGCTGTAATCTCGTGGCTTGTGGTGTTTTGTTGTGTCAGTTCTAGGTAAGTACCGCAGGCATTGCATACCAAGGGAGCAGGCAGCTGGAAGGAGAGCATGATCACATCTCGATGCATCTCTGCAGCTGCCTAGTTCTACTGAGGCCTTAGCTACATGGGCGAGTGTCTGGTTTAGAGTCAGATTGTTGTCTCTGTGATGGAAAGACATATACTCATCATTCATCTGCCCCATGGATTTTCAGAAATCCTGAACCCCAAAGACATTTTCTAAGAAAGCTGGATTGATAGTAATCAGGAAGAAATAACAAACATAGTCACTTAGAGGCAACAGAATATGTGTTTTCAGAGGGGAATTTGGTATCAGGTCAGCTTCCCTCCAGACAACTGAGAAGGAAAGGGTAGATTGGAACACATCCATATAGAAGGTCTCAGTTACAGGAAGTCTATACTCGATGTTTAAATGCTCACAAAAGTCTACAGAATTTAGGTGATTTATACTTATGAAAAATGTTGTCTCTGAAATAAAATAAGCAAGCTAGGTGTAAAGGTCAGTGGCAGGAGGATTCTTTAAAATTTACAAAACCATTGGGTCCCTTCCCATCAACTCTAAATCAATCTCTGTGTCTGTGTCTGTCTCTGTCTCTCTCTCTCTCTGTCTCTCTCTCTGTCTCTCTCTCTGTCTCTCTCTCTCTCTGTCTCTCTCTCTGTCTCTCTCTCTGTCTCTCTCTCTCTCTCACCCACACACACACACACACACACACACACACACACAATGCTCTCTGCCTTTTTCTTTGGTAACACAAAGGTAAGTGTGGAAGGGTTTGGCTAGACAATAAGGGGCTGCATGGAGAAGCACTGGATTACAGCAATGTTTTGAGAAAACAAAGAGAATTCAGGACCACATAGCTCCAGGGGGCCATTTCCAACACGTGCCTCTACTTGCAGCATCAAACAATCTCTCAAGAATCTTTGGTTTCATTGTCAGTGAGGAGAAACCCCATGCAACACTCCCTCAAGTTCTAAAAGTTCTGCCTTTGATTTCAGTCCTTGGGAGACAGATGTTTTCCCCATGAAGACATCCGTCTCAAAGAGACATACGCTGGTCCCTCAGCTCTGTCACTCTACACAGGACAATGCTTTTCTTCCCTTCTTGAAGAAAGCCATCGGTTTTTTTTTTTTTTTAATCTTTCAGTCTGATGGTTTCCTTTATTTACTACTTAAAAATACAAATCATACATCAATTAAGAGCCAACCATTATGTTTTGGTTGAGGGCTACATCTCTACATAAAATGTGCAAAACCGTCTGCCTTGAAGGATCTTACAATCAAGTGAAGATAAAGAACAAGACCCTGCATCCCATAGCGCAGAGCTTGAGGGTTGTGAGAGAACAGTATTGTTATTTGTACTTGTTAGACACCGGCTCATCTTGCTGGCACTTAAGACAGAGAAAAAGATCCTTGCTTACTCCAGAGGAAGATTTTCTCATTATATTGAAACACTGGGTCCTCTGGGCTGTCTTTTATTTTCCTGCTTTTGCTAGAGATGAAGGTTCAGAAAGAGTTTCTCTTTCCTCTCAAATTTAAGGGCAGCGCAGGGTAAAGGTGATGACAGTCGGCAGAAGGCATTTCATCTGCAACACTGGTAAGAAGCAGAACCCACGGGGAGAAAGCCCCATCCAACACTGGGCTTAGCTGCACTTCATCTTAAAGAGAGCTGATCCAGTATCATTAGGTTTTATCATGTTTCAAGGGATCCAAAAAACTCACATTTTTCTTTGAAGTCTTCATTTAATAATAGTTTTGAAAACAATTCAAACATCTAAAATAGTTCAGCAGAAACAAGATATGATTTGACGCAGATGACAAGATGCTGCCTCAGGGCCTCTAGTCTCATCGTCCCTGCACACCTGCCTCAAGAAGTATGGTGGCTAGATTTTAGAAAATAAAATATGCAATTATCAATTAATTTGAATTTTATAAAAAACAATATTAGTAACACTTTATGTGTACCTCATGAAATAATAGATACACACTTGGTATTTGAATTTAAATTTAATTGAGCATCTCATATTTTGTCTGAGAATCTCCCCCACAAAGTTTCTTTTATCCCATTTCTAAGTCTCTAGATTATAGAACACATTCCCTTTAAATATGTATATTGTTCTTTAACATTGGAATTGTTATTGACTGAGTTAGCTGGGAATCTTAGAACTGACAAATTATCACCTGTAGTCAGTAAATTGAGGACATTTTATTCGCCAGTCTATTTAGTATTATCTGAATACCTACTATGTGCTCAAAGCCTTACAATTCCATGTGTGATGAAACTTATGAGTAACAGAGCATTCTGATATCCTTAGAAAGTCAACACCTAGGCAGGAAGAGAGATGGGCCAGCAGGTAGGTGCTGTGCACAAGACTCAAGAAGCAGGGAAGAGCATGCTCAGCTTGGCCCTCTGGGATGGCTCAAAGTTGAGTCATCATGGATGAGTGGGCTTTGGCCTGAAGTTTAGTCCCACTTCAATCTTGCAGATACCCAGGATGAAACGTTCTTATCATTAGGAGAGACACTAGAAATAAAACAAAAGGATGATGTCATCCGCTCCAAGAGTACAGTTCACTTGGCCTAGATCACCATGCACTGATCCAAGGGCCAGACCTCAATGATAAAGCAGAGATGGAAAGAGATCCAAAGGACATGGTCTAAAGGGTTCAAGAGGAAGGGAGGGAGACACCACGACAAAAATAGGCTGTGAGGGTGTAAGAGACCTGGAGACTGGCTTTTAGAGTGAGGGAGACTAAAACAGGGAGGTAATGTAAGCTGGTTTATTAATCATAAACGTAAAAAAGCAAATTATAATTATAGATCAAGGAAATGCTTTTAGAGAAAACTTCCTAAAATCTGAAAGAAGCTGGGGTGGAGGTGGTGGCAGGGCATCCTATAGATAAAACAAACAATTCCATACTCAGCACTTCTCGTGGCTTTCAGTCAAAGCATACCTAAACGCCAAAGGGAGTAAGGAATTCCACCAGGAATCTGAGGTTTGACCTTGAACTGTTTCAACAGGCAAATGTGCCCACATCTCTCATTCTCAACCTAAACATTCTGAGCATATTTTGCAGTCTTTTCTAAAATATGCATGCGCTTAGAATCTAGTATAAAATTCTTCACAAGCCTTCAACTACCCGGATCGTCTAGAAAAGTACTCTTTACTTATGACGCACCTATTTCAGTTCTTCCTGCACAGGGGAATATTTTTCCAGGTCTACTTCGAGGAAAAATGCCAGATACAGAACTAGGGACAGCGTATCGTGTCTGGAGGGAATGCTTCAGACTAGCTCCCTAGGTATAACATAAGACACTAGAAGAGAAAAATCCCATCTATGATTTTGACTTCTCCAACTGCTCCCAGAAGCTACATTCAGCTGGCCAGCCATGTAGGTCCAGAGAACCATCACTTTTAACAACTATAAGAAGCTCCGGAGATGGTCCAGACAGGTGCTTTAACACACATGGGTGATGCATCAGAGAACCTGGCAGACCTGCGTAATGACACAGCTGGTTAGCTGTGAAGTGAAATTCAAAACCTAGTGGCCCAACTCGAGCTCAATGTTCATTTTACTGAAAACTATGATGACATTTTTTTGGTAGTTGCTTGATGTTAAAAGGAAAACAAGTTCATATAACCTTGGAGGAATAACGGCTCATTTTGGGCCAGCCATGAATGGCTGACATTGTATCCTGAGTTTAGCTAGCTCCTTTATTTACAAATCTTTTTCACAATTCCTCTTTTATGCTGGAGAGTATTTTCTAGGCTAACAGTCATGTAAGACAGTCCTGCAAACAATGTGTGTAGTATTTACTAAAATTCATTCTTTTGTCTCCACAGTCCTATTCCCTTGACCACTTCCCTCAGCAATCAGAGCCTATTCATATTTATATATTACGATTCAGAAATGTCTCATATTAAGCCCTACCCTTTGAGCAAGAAGGCTTGTTTCTCAGCGAGGTGAGATGACCACACTGGTGTGATTCACATTCTCCTCCCTGCCTATTACCCACGTTTCCTCTTTCCTTAATGGCTTTGGCTTCATATAGCGCACTATTGTTAACGTGATTTCCTGCCCACTTTCCCAGCCCTCGACACTGCCCAATTGGCCTTAACCTCTAACCCAAGTTCACATTTGTTTTTTTCTTCCCAGAGGCCTAGATCTACCTAATTCTAAGCCAAGGAGAACTTACATTTTAGATCATGTTTAATTTAAATCAATATCTCTGTCTAAACAATAACAGCCACCTTCGGTTCAGAAGAAATGAAGACTCCACTGTCCTTGCTGAAGGAAACACATGTCTCTGTGGAAATACAGGCATCCAAAGTTGCTTAGGTTTTTAGGAGTAAGACTGTGTCAGAAAATGTAAGTTCATTCAAACGCAAAACCCTTTGATTTTAAAATATTTTTGAAATTAAACTATAATTGCATCTTCCCCTTTTCCTCTCTCCAACTGTTCCCATGTGCTCCCACACTGCTCCCTCTAAAATTCATGTACTCTTGCCTATTTTTAAATTGTTGTGATGTATTTTTTCATTCCTAATTAGAAGTAAAATAGTGTATATTTCAAAATCATTTTTTCATAACATTTTTACTGAATATTTGGGAATTTCACATATGAGCCTCAAGCGCAGTCACTTCCCAGTCCTCCCAGGTCTCCCCCCCCCCCACTCTCGGGATCTCCTCCCACAAAAAAGAAAAAAAGCAAGGAAAAATTTAAAATGCCCAATTCATGCTGTCCACGTACTCACTGGAGCATGGTCAAATTCCCTGTGGCCAGCCCCTTAAAAATAACTGAGCCCTCTCCACCTGTACATCCACTGGACCCCTCAGCTGTGGAGACCTTATCACAATTCTTAAGATTTCTCTTCAATGACTATCTGTCTAGGCTGTTACATGTTGGGCTGGAGGTGGGGTGAGGGTTGTCACAGAAGCCTTCTTTGCCCTCCTTCTCAACTGAGTCTGTGTTCACCAAAATCACAACAAAAGTAGCTTCCTTACCCTTTGCAGTATGTGGGAACACGAATCACAGGCTTATATGTGGTTTCTAGCAACAGCACAGGCCTAGGACATCCACATGGTCTCCAGAGTCACACATACCATAGACCTGAGCATGGTCTCCAGTGGCCGTATCGACCATGGATATCACATGGCCTTCTGTCGCTGCATGGGCCACGAACCTTATTATAGCTCTTGGAGGCAGCACAGGCCAGGGACGTCAACAGGGCTTCAGGCTGCAGCACAGGCCATGTACATCCACATGGACCCCTGCTGTAGTAGGAACACAGACCCAGATGTGTAGTAATTGGTGCGGCGGGGCTGCGTCCCCAGCACCCCGCTGCCCGCACGGCTAGCTTACCCGAAATAATTACCCGGACACCGCATTCTTTCAATCACTGCTTGGCTCTTTAGCTCCAGCCCTCTTCTAGGCTAACTCTCGCACCTGAACTAGCCCATTTCTAATCATCTGTGTGTAGCACCCCAAGGTGCGCTTACCGGGAAGATTCTAGCCTATGTCCATCCTGGGCCGGAGCTTCATTGCGTGTGCCTCAGAGAGCAGAGCTCTCGCCTCTGCCCGCAAGAGTGGAGCATCGTGTCTCTCTGAGGCCTCTGCCCCCGAGAGGAGAGCTGTCGAGTCTCTGAGCTCACTTCCTCTTCCTCCCAGAGTTCTGTTCTGTTTACTCCTCCCATCTACGTTCTAACCTATCAGGGCAAGCAGCTTCTTTATTTAATTAACCAATGACCTTCCTCCATCACAGATGTGGCTCTCGGCAGCAGCATGGGCCTAGACAAAATCATTTACTCAGAAGTAAAGCAAAGGACAGAAAGAACCCTGCACCCCTGAGCACCTGCACTTCTGCCTACCTGCACCCCTACACACCTGTACCTCTGCATACCTGTAGCCCTGCACATCTTCACTCCCGCACACCTGTACTCCTGAGCACCTGCACCCCTGCACAGATGCACACCTGTACCCCTGCACACGTGCACTCCTGCACCCCTGCATCCCTGCACTCCTTTACCCCTGCACTCCTGTACCCCTGCACTCCTGCACCCCTGCACTCCTGTACCCCCGCACTCGTGCACCCCTGTACCCCTGCATCCCTGCACTCCTGCACTCCTGTACCCCTGCACTTCTGTACCCTTGCACTTCTGTACCCCTGCACACATGTACTCCTGCATCCCTGCACACCTATACCCTTGCACATCTGCACCCCTGAACACATGCACATCTGTACCCCTGCACACATGCATTCCTGCACCCCTGCATCCCTGCACACTTGTATCCCTGCACTCCTGTACCCCTGCACTTCTGTACCCCTGCCCACATGCACTCCTGCACCTCTGTACCCCTGCACTCCTGTACCCATGCACAGATGCACACCTGTACTCCTGCACACCTGCACCCCTGCACTCCTGTACCCCTACACTCCTGCACCCCTGCACTCCTGCACCCCTGTACCCCTGCACTCCTGCACCCCTGCACTCCTGCACTCCTGAACACAGGCACTCCTGCACTCCTGCACTCCTGTACCCCTGCACATCTGCACCCCTGCACACAGGCACTCCTGTACTCCTGCATCCCTGCACAAAGCATTTGTCCTTGGCCCAGCATATGTCACCTAGATTATCTGACATAGTATAATTAATTGTGTGATACTGTTTTCTGTCCCCATCTCCTGAAGGAGAACGTCGAAGCTCCATGGTATTATAAGTTTGGTCAGAATTCCCAAGGACACTTCCAGAAAAGCTGACTCCAAATTCGACAAGCATAGCGGTCTGAGCCGCCATTCGGAATGAACGAAGGATTTTAAGAAAGCAAATGAAACACTGAAGCAGCTCACAAGTTCACCCTACGAGGAAAGACAGGCACACGGGACAGAAAACTGAGCAGCTAGTAAGGAGACTGAGAGTGGTTTCCGACTGTGGGAAAGGGTTGATCTGGGTGGCAGAAGGAAGACGGAAACCTGCCATTCAGATTGAAGCGAATGTGGGCTTTATATAAGAAATAATATTCTATGATAAGAACTCTCTACGGCCAGGAGGAGCAGCCTCACATCTCAGCGGGTTCTCCCGGGAGTCAGATGATGCGTCTGAGCAGAAGACGGATGAACACTTTGATTAAGGCGATATTATCAGGAAATTAAAGTGTCAGACAAGGTTTAAACTTGATGAGTTCTCTAGTCCCTTCAGGTAGGTATGTGGGTGTTTGATTCTTCATCCAAGAGCAATAATCTCAGGCATAGAAGCCAGGAGGTATGCACTACTAATGTTTCCTTAACGTTTGTGCAAGATGTTTTATGAAGGAACCGGCTTGCTGGGGAGAGCCCCAAGACTGTGAGGCACTGTGTAGATTTATGCCCCCAGGAAGCGAGTCCTTCGTTTGTCAAGGGCTTTTAGCATCTCCTGGAGGAGCTAAAGGCCTTCCTCAAGTTGCCTTTGTTACTTGTTTTGGCTTCAGATTGCACTGTGAATGGCACTGCCCCCCACTCTGTGCGGTCTCTCAGAATAGTGGACCAGTATGATGGCGGGGATGCTAGCACTGCCAGGTAAGCACATCTATGCTATTCTGTCGGAGGGAAAAGAGCCCTATCCTGTAAGCAAATCCAAGCGGGACCAGAGAAGTCACCCAACCAACCTTAGAGTAGTGAGCAAGATGGGTGCCTGAAAGTTTTAGTTAGCTGACACACAGACCTACGTGCAAGCTCGAGCTGCGTGATTAAACCAGTTGTGCTGGCTTGAAGTGGTTGTGTGTGTGTGTGTGTGTCATGTTCATGTGCACATGGCTATGTATGTCTGTTTCTGCATGTGAGACTCTATACCTGTGTGTCTGTTCATGTGCGTGTGTAGGGGCACATTTTATGTGGGTGCACATGTACACATGTATACATACGTATAAAGGTCAAAGGTCAACTTTGTAGGTTGTTTTTCAGATGTTGTTCACTTTTCTCAGGTGTTATTGATTTTCTTTTCTGAGGCAGGGTCTCTCAGCATCCTGAATCCATGGGTATCCCCTTCCTTAGAGATCAGATTACAAGCACATGCCATCATGCCCGCCTTTTTCAGGGATCAGAGACAGGTTTACACAGCTGTAAGGGAAGTATTTCACTACCTAAGCTCTCTCCAGAGCCCTGGAAGAAGACTGTAACTCCCTCCATATTCTCATGTCAATAAGATGAAGGGCTGGCTTCAGAATCACCGCTCCTGAACTGTAGGGTACCCAAGGCACTCCTTCATGGACAATGCACAACTGAGTCGCATCCTAGAATTTCAAACTCAGTGGGTCAGACCTGGAGCCCGGATGTCTGCAGTTTAACAGAGTCTCAATGCTGATGGGTTACATAAGGAAAACTTGTTCTAGGTAATTCTCAATGACGTTTAGATATTTCTGAACAGGCTCAAAACATCCCGGATGGGCAAGGCCAACTGAGTACCTGGAGTTCTTAGCAATGAGAAGATCATTCGCATATTCTTTCAGGAACCACTAGAGCAGTGATTCTCAACCCTCCTAATGCTGTGACCCTTCAACACAGTTCCTCATGTTGCAGTAACCTGAAACCATAAAGTTATTTTTGATTCTACTTTATAACTGTAATTTGGCTACTGTTATTATTTGCAATGTAAATATCTGTATTTGCTGAGCCTCTTGGGCGCCACATGTGAAAGGACCATTTCACACCACTAAAGGGGTCACAGCCCACAGGTTGAGAACCAGTGCGCTAGAATCAAAGACATGGTCTCTGGCTCCTAGGAACCTGCTCTCACCTCTATCCAAGGGCTTCAAGCGCAGACCCAGAATGTCTGTTCCACTTGAGACCATTCTATTCAGCTACCACCACTGGAATGTGAAGAGCCAGCAAAAATATAGCCTCAGCTAAAATCAAGAGCAACAGCTGGTCTTTCTGCCTTGAAAGTACAATTCATTTATTACACAGATAATTAGGCTTCCCTCTAAAAGCTACGGTGATTGGCTCTGTGCATAAAGCACGGAGCTCTGGCAAGATCTGCACGCTGTCTTCTACTGCATCTCTTTCCTGGATGCTAAAATGAGCTGGGGGCATCTGCTGTGTAGTTTTTCTGTTTGAGACTTTAAAGATCTATCGGTGGCTCTCAACTCTGAGTGTCCTGAAATTTCCAACAACACTGACATCTTAGCCCCATAAAATTAAAAAATAAATGATTAAAAATGAAATCCAGACTTTTGGGGAATAGACTACCTGGGCCCAAGGGTTCTTCTAGCCCCCTGGTAGGAGAAATACGGAGGAATAGTTTAGTATCATTGATATAAAGAAAAGGTACCAAACTATGACCCATGAATTGACTTTGTAAAGGAAAGCTGATTAAAAACACCTCCAGATATTTTCATCTAGCAATGAGTTGTGGTGGAAAACACCTGGCCATCCAAATGTAACCATTTTCAATCCAGTCCTTGGCCTGCCACTGTTCCGCAATGCTGATCTTAAACAGTGGTTAAAGGCTCTGGAGGGCTTCCACACTTGGATTCATATCCCTTTGACCTCATTGCAAGGCTGGGCTCCTAACGCACAGAGTAACATGAAGAACACATGTATAGGAAATGTTCACATGGTGCCAGGCACAAGGTCCAGGGCAGTGTGTCATCTCCTAACCTTCCCACTCTGGATAGAGGACCTCCAGTTATCTTTATGTTAGGGAACAAGTAATACATTTTGGGAGAAGACCAAGCCACTTGTTCTACTATACAAAGAGAGCATGACAGTCAGGTTCAAACCTAACTGTGTTCAGGTCCTATGTGCTCAAAGACTATACCTCCCAGAATTCCCAGCACAGACACAGGGAGCTTCTGAGTCAGAGCACCGTGTGAGCTTTGTTGAGCCACCTCAAGGGACTGAGACCTGTAATCGCTCCTGCAAAGTGCCGGGACAGCTGGGTCATTAACATAATTTTGCGTACAAATGGATGGAAATAGAAAACACTATCCTGAGTGAGGTAAGCCAGACCCAAAAAGAGGAACATGGGATGTACTCACTCAT
>NC_022015.1:76280188-76304012 GCF_000317375.1 Microtus ochrogaster | reverse complement strand
TTTCTCAATAAAAATAAATAAATTAATTAATTAATTAATTAATAAAAAAAGAAAATCCCTGGAAAGGGGAGTTGCTACATTGTAGCTTTTCCATAATAATCCCTTGGCTACAATCGACCCTTCTGGGAAACAGACTTAATACCTGGCTTCATGAAGTTTACACGGTAGCAGAAAAAAGGGGAAAAAGCAAAATTTATATTTCTATAATCCTAACTACACATTTGCACACAGTTGTTTTTGCTAGCTTCAGTAGTTACACTCTGCAAAGTTGTGCTGATGTAATATAATAAATGCTAAAACAGTGCTTCTACAAGTAATGCGGGATTAAGTCTCTGTGAGTCTCTAGACAAGAGATTTTCACCAAACAATGAGTATATGGCCTTGTTTCAGGTGTGTTTCCTCTCAAAGGCACCTAACTTATTGTTCGTTGTTGAGTCACAAGTGTGGAACTTGTAACAAACAGCACTCTAGGCGTCGGAAGCTTATGCGGTACACCCATTTACTCGGCAAAGCACATCACAGCCTTGCCGTGTTTAGGAGCATCGCACAGCCCCTCTGCACTGTGCCTGAGGATCGCTTTAAGTACGAGAGAGAACATTTGCAGTAGCAGAAGTGTGGCGCCAAATGTGGTGCAGTGAGCTGACTGTACATAGCAGGAGAGCTGAGACAGGGAAGCGGAGTGCCCTTGTTAAGCCTCTGTGGGAAATCTGGATGCCGGGTGACTCATACTTTCTGCACTGTTGATGCCCACGACTTCTGGGATTTACAAGTATGTTTCGGCAAGTCAGCAAATTGACACATAACAGAATCCTTGAATAATGAGGACCAGCTATGCAATGCCATGCAGGAAGAGCCAAGGCTGTTCAAGCTGGATGAGGGCACAGCGCTTAAGAGAAATTTGTCTCAGTGGCCAGGGCAGACCTCTCTGAGGAGCACAGGACAGAAACTGGGTAAAATGAAGGGGTGATATGTGAGCATCTGGATAAAAGAGCCAGCTGGAAGGAATGGGTGACAAGGGGACAGTCCTAAGTGGGTGCTTCCGTGGTGCATATGAGGAACGCCACAGACTTGCACGGTTCAAGCAGGAGACATACAGGTAAATAAATTAAGAGAAAAGGCCAGGAGGGAGCCTCGGGATCCTTCAGGGACCAATCTCCAGAGCTCTGTTTGGGGAGAAGGCTGTATACTGTTGATAGAAGTACAAGGATCACTGATGGCTCTCTAGGAGCAGAGTGGAGGAACTGTGGGTCTCGCAGGGACAGAAGCAGCATGGGTCTCGCAGGGACAGAAGCAGCAATGCCCGCATGCATTCAGGAAGAGGGGATGCAACATGTACTGGAAGGCCTAAGACAGGCCCAGGGATAGACTGCAAAGCACTGTAGGAAAAACCAGTAAGACCAGAGAACAGAACAGCTGTGAGGTGTGAGAGAAACAGAGAAGTCACGGGTGTTAGGAGGTTTGGGTCTCATTAACACAGTAGTGGGGGAAGAAAAGAGAACTGACCACGTTTGGGCTATGTCTTTAAAATGGAAGCCGGGAGCATTGTTGCATTGCAGATAGATTTGATAGAAACGGACGACTCGGGGAAGACGCTAAGGTTTGTAGCCTGCAGAAAGGAGCACTGCTTGCTCTAATTCAGTTTGGAGCTGGAAGAAGTCTGCTGCTGTGGGCTGAGCAGCCAGCTCTGTGGGTAAAAACATGAGGACCTGAGTTTAGATCCCTAGAACCGACAGAAAGACATACGTGCAAGCACACGTGAGTCTGTAATCCCAGGGCTCCTGTGAGACACAAGGCAAAGACAGAAGAATCCCAGAAGCTATCGGGCCAGCTACCCTGGCCTATGTAGCAGCCCAAAACAAAGAAACCCTGTCTCAAACAGGGTAGAAGTAGGTAGTGACACCCACGGCTTTTCTTCTGACCACACACATGAACACATAGACACAAAACATGCACATTCAAAGATTAAAAAAATCAAAAACAAAGAGCTGCATCCATTGGCTTATTCTTTAGCTTGCGTGTATGTGCTTCTGAGAAAGGAATTACAGAGAAATGTCAGGTCTCAGCCAGTATTTATAAATCACCTACCACGTGTGCTCTGCTGGGTCCGGAAGATAAGACAGAAGCACCAAACAGCCTCCCAGGAGGATTGGAACTCTGCTGTTGGGGGGTAGGGCAAAGACACAGGTGACTTACTAAAAGAAGAAATACTGTCACAAGTTTTGAAGCCCGAAACTGTCAAAAAAAAAAAATGCTGAAGGTTTCAGGTAAATAATTCTGGCATGAAAGTCAAGAGCTTTCCACTGTGTTGAGAAGTCCCTGATTTCTAGACCCGAGAAGCATGGTTGTTCTGGTTTTGGAAACACGAATGCTTTCGGCTTAGGTGCCTCCGGGGCTCCTAGAGCCAACTCTGGGAAACAGGCTAAGGAGAATTTAACCGGCTGTGTCAACCCCACCCATACGCTAAGCGCAGCCTAGGACAGCTGATAATTAGGACAGCTGATAATGTGAGGTTCCGTACACACTGATTCTCCCTTCCACCGACGGGGCTCGACTCCAAACGCACCCGTTATTTTATCAAAGTGAAACCAAGCGAGATGCCAGCAAAGCTCAAAGCCAGTGCACAAGGGAATTACGTCCACAAGCAAAGCACTCATAGCTCCAAGATTTGAGCAAGGAAAACAAATAGCCCTCTTGAGGAGCGTCTCTGCTGACGGCAGGGCACTCTTCTCCTATGAGTTTGTTGCTACCTTTGTTTTCTGGTCCCAGCACTGACAGAGAAGAAACTGAAAAACGAGGCACATTCCTCTCCCTCAGTCCCCTCAGTACAGCCGTTAGAGGCAACGTTTTCAAAAAGAATTTCCTCTAGAAAACCAAGAGGGAAATAAACAAAGAAAATGTTAAAAAAAATGTTAACAGTGTTGTGCTCACAAAGCAAGGGTCCTTGACCCTACAATAGCTCCGAGTGCTACTCTGCACACCCGCAGGCCCCATTCCATTGCACGTTTTGTTTGAAAGCTCCACTTGCAGAAGTCCCTAAAGAGACGGTGCTGCCCAGGCTTTCACACACTTGGCTTCCCTGCTACCTCTCTGTCCGGAGTGAGAATTCATACCCAGTGGCTCTGTAGGAGAAAAACAAGGTTTCTAAGTGCCTCCCCACGTGCCAACAAACAAAGCAGAAGACCCATGTTACTCCATTTCCCTGTCCTCTCTCCCATCCCCATGTCCTGGAATCTCTGTACTTCGTGGTTGGGGAGGCCCGTAAGATCAATTCCGGAGTTCCCTCTGGCTGATGACTTGCAGCTTTGTCAGCCACTTTATGTCAATGGTGCTCGTCATTCAGAGAACAGCAAAGCCTACTTGGAACCCCAGCTTGCTATTACTGCAAATGCAAGACGAGAAAAGTGTGTGCCACCCTTTCAGGAAGAGCAGTGAGGTCACCCACAGAGCCATAAACATTCCCTGCCCCAGATTCTCATTCGATTTGACTTCATTTAGCATACACAGTGCACATCACATGGGGAGGATAAGTCTTTCTACTATCTGGTTTTGTTTAGCTTTTTGACTTGTAACATTATTGCACCAAGTATACTAAACTACAATGTTCTCAAGACAGAGGCAAATTACCAGGGTAAAAGTAATTGGGCTGGGGAAGGGGAGGCTGGGTCAGGGATGGGCACGCCTCTGCTTATTAGCATGCCCTTCCCTTTCCAACTGGATTACATGGTTTGATAACTTCTTGCTATGTGTCTCCCTACAATCTGATTCCAATATAGAGCCAGACGTTGGCCAGGAAACTTAGAATGTGTTTCCTATCTCCTCCCTAGTCACTGCTCAGTAGTCACAGAGATGCCTTTGACTGTTTTCTAACACTCGCCCCTTCCCCCGCATCCCCAGGCAAGGGACGAAAGTTTCCATTGGACCCAATGTTTGGACATGCTCACTCTCTGTGGCATGATTTATAGACAAGCAGCCTCAATTACAATTTCTCTTACTCCTTGCATTGACTAAAACGCTGAAAACACAGAATTGCCAAGATGGCACGGTACATAGCGTCTGACTCGAACAGCTTTCTGCCCACAGCCCCAGGCAGAAAGCGCTGCACTGCCAAAAACAATGACTCAATCCATCAGTGCCAGTGGGAAGACCAGGACTGCCATGCTAACTCAGGAAGTTGGGTCCCCAGCACAGTGCTGCCCTGTCTAACCAACACTTGCTCTCACTGATTTTCTGGAAGGGAACGTGGAGGCAGTTGGTACAATGGGCCAAACAATTTCAGGAACAGCAGCCAGCAAACAGAAATTGAGGGATTAAAACCAAATCTGCATATGCACTTCAATTTCCAACCCTTGTTTATGCACAGTAATAAAAAAATGAAACCCGTAATTGAAATGAAAATAAATAGACGTATTTATCAACTGGCACTCAACAGACTCTCCTACTGCTGACTAGAGACTGGTGAGAACATTTCCTCAGGCAGGAGAGTTTTGGGAGAGAAGTGTACCCTGGGCATAGCTAAACTCTCCCATCAGGAGTGTGCTTACAAAGGGGGAGGACACAGAGAAAGGAAGTCATCTCAATGGTAGGTAGAAGAAGGAATCTACTAGAATCCAGGCCGTCAGGGCTTGCAGATTTTCAATCAAGTGCTCACCTACAGGGCACTATGACTTGAGTTTCATACACAGCACCCACATAAAATGCCAGGGAATGTGGTACATGCCTGTAATACATGGGCTGAGGAGGCAGAGACAGAAGGATTTCTAGGTTTCCCTAGCCAGCTGACCTAGCCTGACCAGTAACTCCTAGGTCCCAGAGAGATACTGTTTCAAACAGGTGCACAATGCCTGAGGAAGGACACCAAAGGAACTCTAAACTCTATACAAATACAAACGTGCATGGAGTATGCACCTTACACACACACACACACACACACAACCAAAACAAACAAAAGCAAATAAACAATCTAGCCAGGTTGCTCTAACCAAGGGCATAGAGATTTTATTTTTTAGTTCCTTCCTCTTTTTTAAAAATATTTATTTATTTATTTATTTATTTATTTATTTATTTATTATGTATACAATATTCTGTCTGTGTATGTGCCTGAGGGCCAGAAGAGGGTGCCAGACCTCTTTACAGATGGTTGTGAGCCACCATGTGGTTGCTGGGATTGAACTCAGGACCTTTGGAAGAGCAGGCAATGCCCCCAACCACTGAGCCATCTCTCCAGCCCCCTCCTTCATCTTTTAAAGTCCTATTTCTCCCAGACTTAATTGATGTGGGAAGTCCTTTTGTCTATGTGTTGCTTTTATTGGTAAATGAATAAATCTGTTTTGGCCAGTGGCTTAGCAGAAGAGCTAGGTGGGAAAACTAAACTGAATGCTGCGAAAAAGAAGGCGGAGTCAGTGAGAAGCCATGTAGCCCCTAGTAGACACTACAGAGACAGACACAGGACATAACCTTGCTGGTAAGCCATAGCTCTGTGGCGATATACACATTAATGGGAATGGGTTAACCAAAGATATAAGAGTTAGTTAGCAATATGCTTAAGCTAATAAACCAAGCAGTAATTTAATTACTACAGTTTCTGTGTGGTTATTTGGGGGCTAAGCAGCCAGGAACAAACAAGTGACCTCCTACTACACTTAATGATTCTCGTGGGTCCTTAAAAGCATAGGCCCAAAGTTCCACATGAAGCAGGTACTCAGAGAGAGATGTTGCCTTTTCAGACTTACTCTACTTCCGGCCAGCTTAACCACACACTGACAGCATCCTTTTTCTGACTCTCAGTGTACTCCAAAATGACATGCTGGTAAGCTTTCCAAGAACTCATGGCTGACAAGAGAAATAGTATGTATTTATTTATTTCAGTTATTAAAACTAATGATAGCTTTGCAAAAGCAACTAGATGCATATCAGAGAAATTTCACCTTAGAGGAAGTTTACCACACACCTTCTTATCACTCTTAATGTTATTAAATCGTGTATAACTGTGATACATCTGTTATAACCGATGAGACAATGCTGATAATTATTATTAGCTAAAGCCAATGCTTTGCATGAGCTTCATTCGCTTCTTATTCAATGTTTAGGTTTTAGCAAATGTGTAGCCACAAGTGCCTAGGGCTAGGACAGAGAACAGTGTCACTATTGTATCTGTGTTCCACATATATTTTACCTCCCAACAAACCTCTACTGACCACTGATCTTTTTTACCAAATCTGAAGTCATGAATTTCCAAGATGTCACCAAGCTGGGATCATACATTAGGCAGCCTGTTCTGGTTGCCTACAGTAAGTAGTAATACCTTTATGTTTCTTCTAAGTCTGTTTTGACTGGAGTGCTTCTTTGTTTGCTTGGTTTCTGGTCCAGAACTTGTAACCACGAGGCACACTAGTAGCTTACACTATGTCTCTCTCTGGCGGGCCTCTTTTTCCTCTGCAGTCTATTAAACAGGACTTGGGTAATGTGGAAAACCAGACAAGTGCATGAGTTTCCTAATACTTAGAGGGTAAAGCAACAAAGATGAATTTCATTTTACCCAATGATTGTTTATGTATGGGTCAAGTGAGTCAAAAAAAAGGTACCTATACTAGGGAACATTATCATATTTGTAAATTATCAGAGTCATTCATTACTGAAATTAGAATGTATCATAGTTCAAGTGGGAACAAAAGAAAGTGCTTGGATTATAGAGCAGCCATGAAGCAATAGCTGAATAATTGGTGAATTAATTCACCCCCTCTCCTCTTCCCTCCCTCCCTCTCCCTACCCCTCTCCTCTGCTCTTCTCTGTTACCCCGTCTCTCATTATTATTACCTCCTTTTCTCCATCTACCATAGGATGAAGCACCAAGGAGACCCTTGTGAAATTCTACTTTCTTCCATCTTGCACTCTAAAGCCACATAGAATCATAACCCGGTAAATTTCTGTTCATTATAAATTATCCAGACTCTAAGTCAACAAGATGGCTCAGAAGGTAAAGGTATATGTTGCTAAGTCTGACTTCCCCTGTTCAATCCCATGAACTAAGACGAAAGAAGATAATCAAATCCCATAAACCATCTTGTGATCAACCTCTATATACACACCATGACATACACACCATGACATACAAGTGTGTGTGTATACACGTAAACACCCAAACACACAATGCATATTTTAAAAATTAAATAAATAAATTATCCATATCCCAGATATTATTACAACATTACAAAACTGACATCAGATCCAAATTTTGGGGTGACTGAAAGAAGCTTCACAGAACAGTGGCAACCGGTCAGGGAAGGACGTCAGAGTGGAGTTGCAACAGTGCGAGAAAAGATGGGAAGAGGAAGAGGAGCAGATGCTGACCAACAGGGATACAGCTCCAGCATGTCTAGAACACAGAGAGGAGCAGAAATAGTAGACGGGGTCTAGACTGAGAACACCACGAACTCACTCACTACCCTGGCTAAAAAACAGCATCTCATTCGGGATTGGTACAGCTTACCTCATCACAAGGCAATGTCTGGACTTAATGACATGAGGCAATGATCTTGATCTCCTTTCCGTTTCGTCATCTCAAAGATTCTAAGACCAGAAAGGACTTGAGAAAAAGAATGTGATCACCAGTGCCACAGGAAGGTTAAGAAGAGGATGCAGTATGGACCATTTGAGGAGTTGGGAAGAAATTACATGTGTGACCAGAGAGTAGCCACAGGATGGAAAGAAGGTAGAGATTGGAACAGAGTGGCAGAATAGAATGTTCTCAACACAAAGAATAAGAAAGAGCAAGAAACCCCCAGATAAAAATAGAAGATTGAACAGATGATTGACAGATCCGACAGATCTAGGAAAGAGAAGAAAACAAAAATAAAAAAAAACAAAAACAAGTTAGAGTTTGAAAACTGACATGAAATATGGTATTATTTTAATATTTGCTGGAAGCACTATACAAACGTAAGTAGGAAAAACAGAGGATGATTTCAATATTTGTGATTATGTATTAAAGGAGAATATGAAGAGGCAGCTATGGCGTCTTCCAGGCTCTCCAGAGGAAGTCAATTAAATTCTATCTTGTTAAGTCAGTACTGATTCAGTTTCACATTATTGTTTTCAGAGTTAAGAGAAACAGTGAGAATGTGTGTATATGTGCATAGAACCTTACATGGTATACCATTTCGAGGAGGAAAGTGCTGGATGCGTCCACATATGGTAGTATAAGGTGCTCACTATTTCCCTGCCTGTGCCCATTTCTACACTTTTATGAAATCTGTATTGCTCCCAGATCTCCACACTGCAGTTCTTTCCCTGGGATTGGGTCATTGAGTGATCTAGGCCCACCTTAAATTCAATGATGGTGTTGAATAGATGAAAGTGGACACATGGCATGAGAAATAACCAGAGTCAAGTCCAGGGCATACTGTAAGAGGAAAGAGCCCTTCTTCCACAGGGATGACTAAGAGAGCTTGGGAAAGGCCTGGATTTGAGGACTTCCATCTTGTCTGGGGTTAAAAATAATAATCTACAATAAAAGAAGCAAGACAGTGTAATATGTAAAGATGGCCCTAGGGGCATAGACTCAGATCTTAAGCCCAATTTGATCAATTGCCACATCTTTGTTTGTGACAGCTACCTTAGACTATAAGTCAACCTTTAGTTTCTGCCAATCTGACTTGAGTTTTCTATCACTTTCAACAAATGAATTAGTTACACAGCCTATCAGATGAAAATTCACAATGCATGTACTAAGTCAGAGAGAACAATGCAATTCGCAGGCCACATCAGTCAGTGAAGAGCTCACCAATGAGACCACATCTTAGAAGTAGGTCTATTACACTCACTAGGCTTCTTAAGTGTCTGCTAATGAATGGGGGCAGGCTTGGGGGAATACTGCAAGGAATATAAAAATGACATGAACATTGATGCAAAAATACTCAACACTGGCAAAGCGAATCCAAGAACACATCAGAAAAATCATGCACCATCATCAAGTGAGCTTCATCCCAGAGATGCAGGGATGGTTCAACATACAAAAAAAAAAAAAACCTGCCAATGTAATCCACCATATAAACAAACTAAAAAATAAAAACCGAATGATCATCTCATTAGATGCTGAAAAAGCCTTTGAAAAAATACAACATCCTTTCATGATAAAGGTCTTGGACAGAGCAGGGATACAAGAAACATAACAAACATAATAAAGGCAATATACAGCAAGCCAACAACCAACATCAAACTAAATGGAGAGAAAATCACAGCGATCCCACTGAAATCAGGAACAAGACAAGGTTGTCCATTCTCTCCATATCTATTCAATATAGTTCTTCAGATTCTAGCTAGAGCAATAAGACAATAAAAGAAGATCAAAGGGATACAAATCAGAAAAAAATAAGTCAATCTCTCACTATTTGCTGATGATATGATGGTTTACATAAGCAACTTCAAAAATTCTACCAAGAAACTTTTACAACCCATAAACACTTTCAGTAATGCAGCAGGATACAAAATTAACTCAAAAAAATCACTAGACCTCCTTCACATAAATGATAAATGTGCTGAGAAAAGAAATCAGATAAACATCACCATTTACAATAGCCACAAATAGCATAAAGTATCTTGGAGTAACTCTAAACAAACAAGTGGAAGACCTGTATAAAATAGCTTTAAATCTTTGAAGAAAGAAATTAAAGAAGACACCAAAAAAATGGAAAGGTCTCCCATGCTCTTAGGTAGGTAGAATTAACATAGTAAAATGGCAATCTTACCAAAAGCAATCTATACATTCAATACAATGCCCATCAAAATACCAGCAGAATTCCTCACAGACCTTGAAAGAACAAAAGCCAACTTTATAAGGAAAAGCAAAAAACCCAGAATAGCCAAAACAATTTTGTACAATAAAGGAACTTCTGGAGGCATCACAATCCCTGACTTCAAACTCTAATACAGAGCTACAGTACTAAAAACAGCTTGGTATTGGCATAAAAGCAGACAGGAGGATCAATGAAACCAAATTGAAGACCCAGATATCAATCTACACACCAACAATCACCTGATTTTGGACATAGAAACAAAAAATACAAAATGAAGAAAGAAAGCATATTCAACAATGGTGCTTACATAACTGGATATCAACATGTAGAAGAATGAAAATAGATCCATATCTATCATCATGCACAAAGCTCAAGACCAAAAAGATCAAAGACCTCAACATAAAACCATCCACACTGAACCTCAAAGAAGAGAAAATGGGAAGTACGCTTGAATGCATTGGCACAGGAGACCACTTCCCAAATATAACCCCAATAGTAAGGACACTGAGAGAAAAATTAATAAATGGAACCTTCTGAAACTGGGAAGCTTCTGTAAAGCAAAGGACACAGTCAACAAGGAAAAACAGCAGCCTACAGAATGGGAAAAGATCCTCATCAACCCCAAATCAGGAGCATGGAGACCATGGGAGAGGGTAGAAGAGAAGAGGAAAGGAGGGGAGTGGAGAAATAGCGCAATAAAAACAACATTTATTGAGCAACATTCTTTAAACTATGAACTAGAAAAGTTCAACATTTTCTATGCCTACATTTTACTCCTAATAATAACGATTATAATAATAATTCTAACCACAGAGTCCATAACTGCCTTTCCCATTCTCCCAGACTGCCCTGTGTAATCTAAAAGGCTCTGCTTTAAGTATATGTTTACACTGCTAGAAAAGCTCTCAGAGTGGCTGATCTCCCCAGGCTCTTTTACTAACCATACCTCTTTCATGCAGTTAACTGTGGAATGGAGCCGTTCTTTGTTCTCATTTGTATTAGTTTTTATAGAATTTTGTGCAAAGTATCTTGATCATAGCCACCACTCCCCAGCTACTCCTAGACCAATGACCCTTTCCATACTCACCAAACCTTGTGTCCTTAAAAAACAAAATGAGACAAACCAAACCAAAGCCATCAAGTACACTTTGTATTGTCCATATTCTCTGGACCTGTAGCCTTCCACTGGAGCGTGGCTGACCTAACAGGGTCCACACCCTTACAGAGTACCACTCTTCTTCTTCCCAGATTCTATCACTGCCAAGAGCTCCTGAGTGACGGGTGGGATTTTCTTAAGCCTGAGCCTGAAGGTTTGGTACACACTGTCTCCACTGCTGTGAGTGCCTGGCCTGCTGTGTCCAGAAAGGGTTTCTTTGTGGTCATTGAACACCTCTGCTTCTGAGGATTTTTCTGCTCCCAGTATCACAGTGATGCCTGACCTTGGAAGGAGGTTTGATATGGATATCCCATTTAGGGCTAAGTATTTTACAGACTCTTATTCCCTTTCCCTTGATGAGTTGTGGGTCTCTGTTAATCACTATCTACTGGCAAAATGAAGCCCAGAAAAGAGTTCTTATTTGTCTGACACAAGCTGGGAGTGGGAAACCAGCTTTTCATTCTTGGCTTCCTCTTGAACTCATTTGAACCAGTTTATCAAGGCCAAGCCCTCTAAGGCAGGGAGCTTCAATTATGGCCATTGCAACTGCGCTGGGTCCCACCCAACCTCACACACGGTTGCTGTGTAGCCATTGCACATGAGACTTTTAGAAGCAGACGGCTCCATCTAAGGAACGGAGGAAAACAGCTTCACTGGAACAACAGCACAAATGGTCCTGATAATTACCCAACGTGACCGCAGAAAACATTAGTGACACGAGAGGACAAGGGATAGCTAACCTTTAAATGAGACACAATAGAGTCTCTTACACGGCATAAAAGCCATGGTTAAGAATGCTGCTCCTCCAGTATTAACACTGCTCTCCCAAATCCAAAAGCCGAAGAAGTTTAAGCACAGATCTCCCATTCCCTTGAGACAGTTCTCAATATTAATAATATAACATATGCTGTTTCAGGGAAATGCTTTTAGCAACTTATGTTCCCCTACAGCTCAAATATCATGTATTTTGTGAGCTCTGGGCAGGCCAGCTACTCATTCCCCAGGGAAACCATAAATATAAAGAGAAAGCAAACTTTTCCAGGGGTGACAAGAGTTTGGGGTGACCTGCTGGAGTATTGCTATCTGCAGTCAGGGTTCACCTTCCAGCCCACAGGATAGGCCCAACAGTAGCCCTAATCTTCTATAGGAATTGCTCATGTAAAAGGGAACACCAAATAGCCATTTACAGTTGAAAAAGCAGTTGTGAGTACAGAAGTAAGAATTACATTTTGTTCTACTATTAAAGACTATAGCTGGACCCCTGAAGCTTTACATCTTACCTCAGTAATATAGTACAGCATTTTGGAAAACCCTGAAATACTTCATGTTGACAAAACATGTATGTAAGAGCCATTATATTCAATAGATAAAATAACTAAGTTACAAAGCGCACAATAAAAACCAACAGAAAATAAACAGCACCATAATCGAAACAACACCGTAATCTTGATCAAAAGCATATGGCAGGGGAGATCATAGTTTTTGGGTAGAATGCTATTGTTGCTTTGCTTAATGCACATGCTGTCAAATTGCCTCTTAAATATTTGTGCTTAGATCTGCAGAGCTGGACCGCTCTCAACTTTGGTTATAGAAGCTTCACTGTGCAGTGAACAGCCATCAGTGAAAAGATGCATGCCTGGTCACAGTGCCGAGAGTAAGAGACTTGACTGCTCATCCCTAAGTGGGACATCTAACTTAACAGCGCACCATCAGCAACAGCAGCAAGACTCAGGGAGCATCATGGAGGAAGAGGAAGAAACAATACACTAGCAGGAGGATGGGGAGAAGTGATATGAAGAGCTGTCTCTATCACGGCATGGCTGACACACTGATAAACTCATCTGCTTTGGAAAGCTGTACAGGACCTACCCCAAGACTGCACATACACAAAGTAGATGACCTCCAGGCCTCACCCTTCACTGAGGAGCTATTGGCAGTGGATAGTTGCTAATCGAGGAAGAATCATTCTCTTTTTAAGGATGTGGACATGTGAGTTTCCCATGCTTCAGTGGTTGGCTCCATATCCATAAAATTAAAAGAAAAATAAATTAATAAACACAATTGGCCCCATTACTCACTATAATAACTACACAGCCTAGGTTAACTCTTGTCTCAATCTTGCCCTTCCTATTCAAAGGGAAAGACCTTCACATGCCTGAGAGTCTTCCAGAATAGTTTAAATCTACTATATTTAAAACTGCTGCCTAGAGAACTTCTAACAGACCCTAAAACAAATTTTAAACTCCTCATGCTAATTGACATCTACCCATCTATCTTCCATGTCCCCATCACCTAGCAATACTATGACAATTAACAAGTGGCTTGATGACTGCCATTAAGAACTGCAAAGCATGTAAACAGAGGTAATATACAAATATTCAGAAAACTTCTGTATATGAATATGTGATTGATATAACTGTTGTTCCCCTTTATCAGTTTATCACCTCCTCTCTCTCTCTCTCTCTCTCTCTCTCTCTCTCTCTCTCTCTCTCTCTCACACACACACACACACACACACACACACACACACACACTCACTTAGGAGATGACTTGCAAGCCTTCCAATTCTATTTATTGGCCGCGAAATGAACTTAA
The DNA here is from genome assembly GCF_000317375.1 of Microtus ochrogaster. Classification (NCBI taxonomy): domain Eukaryota; kingdom Metazoa; phylum Chordata; class Mammalia; order Rodentia; family Cricetidae; genus Microtus; species Microtus ochrogaster. The sequence goes on along the minus strand of NC_022015.1, from coordinate 76,290,470 downwards.
GCTGTTGACATTCAGCTGCGGTGTGCTCTGTGACTTTCCTACTCTGAAAAATGCATCTTTTCAGGTCTCTCTCTCGTAAGAGAGGAACACACATTCCAGGTAACAATCTCATTGTCAAGTAGACCCTTACTTTTTTCCACTGTAGCCATTCCTGATTCCCTTCGTATCTAAAGTTAAAGATTTATCAGAATTTGGTATTTTTGTCCCCTCGGTTTGATAAATATCCCAACCACACATATTTACATCCCAACTGCATATGTTTATATCTTTAAACACAATGTTGTCTGATACTGTCTGTTTCTTTAGTTCATTAAAATGGCATCTTTATCTTATAAATCTATTTTTTATATGATTTTTCCCTACATAGGATTATTTTTCAAGCTCTATCTATGTTTTCAATGCCGTTTTAGTTCATTAATTTTCATAGCTGAATAGCATCCTCTTATGTCAACATGACATAACTCATCCATTCTACTATCAGTGGATATTTGAAGTATCTCCAGCTTTTAGCTCTAACAAATAATTCTGTGTGTATGTATATGGTTTCTGGCAAGTGTTCCCTAGGGTCTATATCCAAGAGATTTTTAGTTCTAGGACTTGCTCATATTTGGCATCAAACCACTATCAGCTTGTTTCTAAAATGACTGTTCAAATTTTGTTGCTTCCCAGGCATCAGAGTGTTCTCACTGAATTCCAACCTTACCACACTTGAATATCCCCAATCCTCCCAGCCAGGCAGGGAGTAAAGGAATTGTATTACTGCCTTAATTTGCATCGCATTGATTGCTAGCTAGGTTGAACATGTCTTCAAGTCTATTTTTTTTAGTCTGTTTGAGTTGTTGCAGTAAAATATCATAAGTCGTGAAGTATATAGACAATAAACAATACAGATTTATTTTTCATGATCCTAAAGATGAAAACATTTGAGATTGAAGTATCAACAGATTTGTTGGTGGCTTTTTTTTTTGTACATTGTAATTGTATCTTCCTATGTCTGGAGGGGTGACCATTGGCCTCCTCAGCACCTTAGAGACACACGAAACACATCCTGAGAGTCCTATCTTCACAAAGTGATTGCCTCCCCACACCCCGACACCACCACAGTGGAGATTAGATTAGATTAGATTAGATTAGATTAGATTAGAGTCCTATCTTCACAAAGTGATTGCCTCCCCACACCCCGATACCACCACAGTGGAGATTAGATTTCAAAACAGAAATTCTATGAAACATAAGGACAGAGTCAAAGGATTTTTCCATTAGCATTTCCTCTGAAGCTGTGTACATTTCATTCATTCACTATCTTTTTATCTATAAAATTCTTCCCATGTATTACATATGCCCTTTCCCTTACAGAAGGGAAAGCATTGCAAGTATTCTGTACAAGCAGGTAGCTTGTCTTTTCCCATATCATCTGTGCCCTCTTTTAATGAACAACTAATCTTAATTACTATGAATATTACATATATATTCACTTAAAGTTAACATTTTTCACATATTAATTGAGAAACTCTTTCCTGTCACAAACAAGAAAGGAAGCTTCCAAAATTTACTTCTTAAAGGCAAACACTTGTCTCACAAAATTAGGTCTGAAGACACTAGAACTTGATTTTTGTGAATGATAAAAGTTCAGATCCAGTTTTATTTCTTCTGTATGTAGAACTAATGTCCCAGCACAGTAAGTGCTGCCCATAGCCAGGCTGTGCTAACGTGATGCTATCAAGTTCAAGTCTGCGTTTTTTAAATTGTTTTTATTGAGCTATACATTTCCCTCTGCTCTCCTCCCCTTTCCTCTTCTACTCTCTCCTGTTACCCCCATGCTCCCGATTTACTTAGGAGATCTTGTCTTTTTTTCCTTCCTATGTAGATCCATGCATGACTCTCTTAGGGTCCTCTTCTAGATTCTCTGGGTTGTGGATTGTAGGCTGGCTTTTCTTTGCTTTATCAAGTCTGAATTTTCAATGTGTCTGTTCTATTCAATATTATGCACCATTGCCAATTTGCCCGTGTCCTTGTTTATAGCATTTATCTGTTTATAATCAAACAGAAAAAAATAGACTAAAACTCTAACTTCTGATATAAGTTGTTCTGCACAGTCCTTGAATACAAATTCCGGTCTCCTCGAGGTGAGCCTGTTTTTGGATGCATTAGAAAGTCAGCTTGGTAAGTCTCCAGTTGCCACTGGAAAGGATTGTATTGAAATACAGCAACCTGCAGAGAATTGATGTTTTTATGCTATTAAAGATCCCAATAAATGCACATGGTGAATTTCTCCATTCAATTTGGTATTCTTAAGTGCCTTTAATAAAATTTTAAGCTAGCCTCCATAAATGTCTTGAATAGCTTTTGGTTCATCTGTTCATGGTAGGTATTGGAAGAAGATGCACCACATAAATTATATTGTAATTGTATTTTATGACACATTATTGCTGGGAAATAAAAATCCATTCGAATTTGTCTTAAAAGTGTCTTACAGATAGTCCAAGCTTTATGGCTGTCTCCCACATATGAACACATAGAGTTCAGTTCCATGGAGGCTCCACAGCCGTCAGTCTAGAGTTCATGAGTTTCCATGAGTTTGGTTCAGCTGTCTCTGCAGATTTCTTCATCATGATCTTGACTTACCTTACTCATATTTTTTAATTGAGTTCCCAGAGCTTGGTCTGCTGCATGGTTGTAATCTCTGCATCGGGTTCCATCAGTTAATGGATGAAGGGTCTATGATCAAAATTGGGGTATTCACCAATCTGATTACAGGGGAGGGTCAGTTTGGGCCCGCTCTCCACTATTGCTAGGAGTCTTAGCTGGGGTCATCCCTCTGGATTCCTGGGAATTCCCTAGCACCAGGTTTCTCCCTAATCCAATAGTGGCTCTGTCTATCAAGCTCTTACTTCCATTGCTCTCCTACTCTATCCCTCCAACCCTCGACCATCCAATTCCCTCACGTTCTCATCTGTGAGGCACCTGGCGGTAGAATTAGGATCTATCCCTGGTGCACGAGCTAGCTTATTAGAGCCCATTCCCTATGATGGGATGCTATACTCAGCCTTAATGTAGAAGGGAGGGGCTTGGTCCTACTCCAACTGAATGTGCCAGACTTTGATGACTTCCATATGAGCCCTTACCTGTTAAGGAGGGGTGGATATGGGGTAGATTGGGGAGGGTGGAGAAAAAAACTATGGATGGAATGTAAAATGAAATAAAAAATTAAAAAATAATAAAAAATGTTAAAGAGTACTTAAAATCAAGTACCCATTTTCCAGTTTGTTACAGGTTTTCTTGCTTATTCATTTGTTTTGCTTTTCGAGGTTTTGTTTTGTAAACCACTAATGAGTGTTGAATCTCATTCAATAGTTTTTATGAGCCATGGATATGATTACAGTATTTACCCTTCAAACTTTTCTACAGTAGACTCTACTTTCCAGTGATTCTAACATTAAAATATCACACAAAAATTCCGCAAATAAATCAGCTTCCACCAAGATGCATTCCCTTTCATTTGCACCACTGGACTTAGTTCCTCTTATTTGGTCCCCACTATGGAGTAGGTGTTCCAGTATCTCTGTGAACATGGTGTTTAAGTCTTAGGATGGCAGAGCTTGACCATAGGCAGTTGACTCTAAAACCCAAGGATACAGTCGTTAGCCATGCTTCTCTGTCTGAATGCTCAGAGGCTAACAATTCTTGACGATGCCTCGGGTGAGAGCATTTTAGAGTATCCATTAGATATTTTGTTCATGACTTGATGGGATCCAATTAATTCTGTTTGGCTGGTGGACCTTAGGAACCACACTTGTAGACGTATATGTGCATAGGGACAAAAGGAGGAGTGGATTTCTGATATGAAATGACTAAGGAGGAGGAATGCGAGGGAAAACAGAAGTACCTGTGGGGAGGATGACTACAGGCTACAGTTTAGCAGGAAATGACCTCAGAATCTTCTTTCCAAAGAAGCCAGCAGCAACTGCAAATCCAATTTGCTTGCCCAAGTCCATTTCTGAATCTCTTCATTCTTCTTTGCCAAAACCCGCATTGTCAACTATTCTACACTAAATTTCAGGATAAGAGAATATTCACCAGGGAAAGGGGAGAGACCGCATCAAACCTTCTGTGGTGGTTTCAATGAGAAAGGGTCCCATAGGTTCCATTTGAATACTCAGTCCCCAGTTGGTGGAACAGTTTGGGAAGAATTAGGAGGTGTGGCTTGCTGCGGGTGGTGTGCACTGAGGGCAGCTGTGAGGTTTCAGATGACTGACACGTTTCCTAGTGCATATTCTATTTGTTTCTTGCTGAACAAGATGTTAGTTCTCAGCTGTGTGGCCACCATGTCTTTCCTCTGTTACCATGGACTTTGGCCCTTTGAAATCATAAGCTCCAAATTAAATATGTTTTTTTATAAGTTGTCTTGGCCACAGTGTCTTATCACAGCAATAGAAAAGTAACTAAGACACCATCCAAGGTCAAAGGATTTATTTACATTTCTTCCTCAGCTTTATTTTCCCGCACTTTGAACAGACATATGTTTGTGTGACCTATTCTAGCTTCTCCACATTCTTCTGTAAGTGCAGATACCAGAAGCAAACACCATAGAGAATTCAAATGAACCGTGAAAGAAAGCTAACTCTAAGAAAGCATAGGTCCTAAATAGCTCAGAAACAGGAGCCATGAGGCTCATTCCTTCTGTACCATGTAAGTGTGCACATTCAAACAGCTAATGTCCCAGACAGTAACTCTGCTGGAGAATCGTGAACTCATGGAGGCCTTATGTCATAATTCTCCTTCTCTCAGGTTTCACTGCCTAGAGATGTTACCCTCCCTAAACATCGAAGCTAACAAATAGCCCTGTAATCCTGGCCTTTTTTGTTTACTTTTCTTTACTTAGTCTCTTTTCATCATAATCAACAATACATTAGACCACCAAATAATAATTGCCAACTGTAATGGCACACACACACATGCACATACCCAAAAATCTCTGCATTGAACTGGCATAGCAAGCCTCTCCACTGGAGGAATTTCAACTTTAGTTTCTTGATGTGTGCAGATGCGCATTTCAGTGCCTTCCTGAGATATGATCAGTGTGCCATAAATAGTGAAGAAAATTGGAAAAGAGTATTAGGTATTAGGGAGATGGTTCAGTGGGTAATATTCTTCCTGCACAAGCATGAGGATGTGAATTTGAAGACCCAGACCCCATGGGGAAAGCCAGACATGTAGACAGAAGTTTCCATCTCACCTGATTTTGCATCCATTCAGTCACAAAAAATACCACACAGAGGTTTATATTAATTATAACTTGTTTGGCCTATTAGCTCAGGCTTATTATTAACTAGCTACTATAACTTAAATTAACACATAATTCTTATCTATGTTTAGCCACATGACTTGGTATCTTTTCTCAGTGAAGCATTTTCATCTTGCTTCCTCTGGGTCTGGGTGGTGACTGCAGACAGAGCTTTTCTCTTCCCAGAATTCTCCTAGTCTGGTCACCCCACCTATACTTCCTGCATGGCTACTGACCAATCAGTATTTTATTAAACCAATATGAGTGACAAATCTTTACAGGGTACAAGAGCATTATCCCACAGCACAGGCATGGTAGCATGTGTCTGTAACTACAGCACTAGGGGTAGGGAATAGAGACAGTTTTGCTGACCAGTCTAGTTGAAATGGTGAGCTTCACATTTTAATGAGAAAATGTGTCTCATAAAGTAGGATAGAAAGCAATAGAAGAAGGCACACAATATCAACCACACATGCACACACCATAGACAAAATAAAAAGGAAGGCAGGATGGAGGGTAAAAAAGAAAGATGGAGAGGGAGGGAAGAAAAACTGGCTTGAATCTCTTACTGTGCTACGTAGATTGGGAAATACTGATTACCACTATAATCATTAGAGTAGACCAAGGACCCCTAAAGTTTGCCATCAAATTAATGCAGCTCAATTATTTAAAGGTTTCTCAGGTTTCAAACCAATGTTAGGAGTCACATTATAGAAATAAGAAACATGTTCACCTAAGATACCCCAGGCTGCTCAACCATGAAAAGGACTATAGGTCGAAGCACAAAGAATCATGAAGAAGCCTAGATATCACTGTGTTTAGTCCCCTGATCCTGTGTGCATAAGATACAGACTAGGATGCAGCATCATAAATGATGCTTGTTTCAGTCGGTGCTGAGGTCATAAAGGAGTGGACACAAAGGAGACCTGAAATGTTTGGCAAAAGTGATGAAAAATTTCCTAGTTTTGTGCTGGTTTTACAAGAACATGAGGTGGTCAAGATTCGCTGAGCTGTCCATTTTAAATGAATAAAATTTACTGTGCAGAAATTACTTTTCAATAATGGTGTAAAACATTCCTATCAGGCATATTAGGAGGGTCTGTACCCTGCATCCCTGTCCCAAGAACTTCTGTAGACAGGCTTTACAGTTACCACGTGAAGGCTGGCAAAGGGCAATGCCAATCCAGAGGTCTGAGCCTTTCACTGACTTCCTTCCCTCAGCCGCCCCCTTTCCTCCTCACTAAGAAATCCTCTGACAGAACCCCATGCACCGGGTGCATGCACCAGCCTCACTCCAGTCTCACTGGATGTTCCTTGCATCGCTCAACACCATGAGGCTCGGCTAGCATTCCATGTGAGCTGAAGTCATCATAACCTTCAGCATCTCCCTCAAGAGTCTTATCCTTGTATTCCAGCCTGCCCTTTCTCTCTATTAGAAGTGTTTAAACATCAGGAAAGTACCACAGAAAGAAAAGAGAGAGAAGAAGCTGTACTTCCAACGGAAAGATTTTTCATTTAAATGCACTTTATTGTGTGATGTATTCTTTTAATTAAAGTGTGTGTCTGGGTGCATCAGTTGCTGTTACGGTGCAATCCCTCATGTTTATTGAATGCAAGAGTAGCTGGAGCAATGCAGTAGAAACTCACATAATAGCCATGGTGCAGCTTAAAACCGAAGCTTCCCTAGCTCTTGAGCTTCTAAGGGGTAGATAATCTTCAGGGTGATTTTGGTCAATGGCCAAATATCACCATAGGTCTTTGCCAATTTGAATAAATCTGGTCTGGAAAAAAAAATCTGATTTTCCAACTAGATCTCATGAATCCATGTTGTTGTCTAACTTCACTTCCAGCAGATATACAGAACCAGGGAGGGGAAGCCAGGCACTAGAATGATTCCATGTTTTCCAAGGTTGGGCATGGGGAAGTGAAATTATTCACAGCCTGTGACACTCACAGTTTACAAAGCGCCATGCTGCTTCTTCGCAGGCTTCTCTTAAGAGGCTTGTAATGAAGTGTTAGCTCTCACACTGACTTGGAAACTAAGTCTCAGGGGTGGGGGGGAGTGAGGCGCCATGGTGACAGGAATTAGCAAAGGCACACAAGATGACAGTTCTAAGTCTGCAGTCTGCACAGTTCCTGCCAACCCAGACCTGGTGGGTCAGGTATCTTTACTAATGGTGCCACAAAATGTGACTTATTTAGGACAAATCTTGGAACCGCATTTGGGGTTCTGTCTCATCAGTAAAAACAAAAAGTGACATTTCAACATCTCTTTAATTACTAAATGCTAATATCCACCTAGAAGAAAGTCTTCTTGATGAGGAGGGTGGTGGCAGTCAATTTCATTCCTAACGAGTTCCTTGATACATCACAAAGAAATATTGGCTTTCTTTTGGTCATAACCCATTTATTTTCCACCAAAATTATAGAAATTAAAAAACTATGAAAAGAAATATCAGGCAGAAAACACAGTCAGCCACTAATCAATGACTGAATAAACCATTTTATTTGCCCACAATCTATGCCAGGCTGTCTTAAAGAACAGCCACCCAGTTTGCCTGCAATGGTCCATCTCATTCTGATATCTTATAAGGAAAAAAAGATGATCTTTCTACTCTCTTCAAATAAATGCCCTGCATTTCCGGGATCTCTTTTTACTCCAACTAAGTTATAATCGTCTTAAGGGCAGGAGTCCCAGGTAAACCTCTGTTGCTACACAGCTCGGCAGTTATCAGATACTACTTCAACACAGTAACACTGAAAGTATTTCCATTGCAAATAGAATTAAAAGTACACTTTTATTCTTGAATTCTTCCTTCCAAAATTTAAATGCTTCTTTACTTTTCAGCTTCTCCCCAAATTTTAGTTTTTCCCATAGGCTCTGGCTCTTAGTAACTACTGATAATGACTAAAGGAACTGGTTTCTCTATACCACATTGCTAGTTGTTTAGTTTGAAAAGAAAAAAAAAAGGAACAGAACCAAATTCACTAGACTGCAGGGATATCAAAAGAAATGGTGCCTATAGAAACCCTGCGTACAATTCCTGGAATCTAGTGACTACTCAGTAAACATGCGCTACAGCCAAGCGTGAGACAGCGCAGGTGTAGATCCAGAGCTTCCCCTAAAAGAGAAGCAGAAAATCTGTATTCCAAACAGCTCAGTGCTAAGCACTCAAAACTACTCTGTTCTTCATTAAGCAATTAGCACGTGGATGGCACAAAACAGCAGGCCTAGGATACACCTCCAAACAGACATCTTGGAGTAGCACCAAACAGTAACTTAACCCACACCAGAAAGACAAAGGCATCCAGAATGATGTGACTGAGTTTAAATGCAGCCAGGTTTAACTGCATTCCCTCAAACACTGTTGAAAGCACAGGGAGGGACGCCACTGTGAGGGACGCCACTGTGGAGAGTTCCCAGAAACATCGGTGAAATACGCAGCTTCTGCAAGAACCGACTACAAGATACTATGATACTATGTGCTGGGACCCGCGGATCAACAGGCGGTCCTAAAACTTCTTTCCGCTGATCAGTCTTATGAAAAATGGACTGCTAGAAGATACCAGAAACCCCCTCCAAGCTGGCCAATTGAGAATTTGGTAAGCAGGAAATACTGTGCAATCAGATTTGATGCTGTCAGTGGGATTTCCCTGCCACTGTCGTCTAGATCCTCTCCAGCTACACAAAGATTTCTCCAACCTTTGAGATCAACCATAAAACCTTCCTTCTTTGTGATAAATCAGTCCAGCCCCACGAGGTTTCTTCCTGGGAGGAAGTCCCACAAACTTCTGGGTCTCCAGACCACCTCTTGGATTCATATTTCTATCTTTCCTATGCTCTCGACTCCTTCACGTCAGACCCCACCTGCAGCCCGGCACCATTTTCTGCACAGAACAAGGCACCCTGAAGGCAGCCACTAGCAACCGTCCTGTAAAGAAACACACAACCAACGCGCAGTCCAATCATCTAAACAGCGTTTGTGCCCCCAAACAACGCCACAGTCCTTGCAGCCTGTTTTATTTTTAAAACCTGAAACCACCTCTGTGGTTACAGCTCAGAGTCGGGTGTGCGTCTCTGCCTCGGCTGCTTCTCGTGTTGTTCCATCTCCACGCTCACCTTGGAAAGCTGCCTTCTGCTCTCCAGACTTCCTTCTCCCAACCGCTATGTGTTTCTCTAGAGGGGGAGGGAGCTAGAGACAACAACAATACTTTCCTCAAGGTGTTCATGAGGTATTCTTCTCTCATACCATACATCCCAACCACAGTTTCCCCACCCTCCACTCTTCCCAATCCCTTGCCCCACCTCCTGCTGCCCAGATCCACTCCCCCTCCATTTCCCTTTTGCCTCCCCGTGATTTCAACCTGACTCAGAGTAACAAGATGCAATAACATTAGGCATATAACCTCATATCAGGGCTGGACAAGGCAACCCAGCATGAGGAAAGAGGTCCCAAGGACAGTGGAAAGAGGCAGAGATAACCTCCACCCCCATTGTTAGAAGTCCCACAAAAACACCAAGATAACAGCCACAGCATACATGCCGAGGACCTGGTACAGACCCTCGCAGGCCCCGTGCTTGGTGTATCAATCCCACTGAGCCATGTGAGCCCTGCTTAGTTGACTTGGTGGAGCATGTTCTCATGGTGTCCTTCATCCCTTCTGACTCCTACAGTCTTTTTCCTCTCCCTCTTCTGTGGGTTACCCAAGCTCTGAGGGAAAGGGTCTGATGGAGACCTCTAATTTAGACTCTCTCCTCACAATGTCTGGCTGTGGGTCCCCATACTCCTCCCTAACAATGACTGCACAAGGCATTGATCTACAAGTGTAGTTGAATATCTTTATGAATCATTTTACTGATTCTTTTTATTTTGGCCAGCTTCAGAATGTTGAATTAAGGTGGGGAAGAGACTTGGACCTAGAGGGGCTTCCAGGTGCCTAAGGAGAGGTCCCCAGTTAGTTCCTGGGGCAGCCGAAGATAGGGAACCTGAAATGATC